>NC_060128.1:31678694-31978694 GCF_021461395.2 Schistocerca americana
ACATCGCGAATAAAATAAAAACGTAATGTTAGTAAATGTGTATTCAGTTTGAAATGGAACGAAACACTTGCCATGTACACGATCATCGATATACAGTTTTCCTTTTCTGCAGTATGCATATCTTTGTGTTTTACTCTGCAGCTAAAGTGAGCTCCTGCCTGTAGTTTTATATCTGTGCTCACCCACCCTCATCTATTTTTTTCCTTGTAGTTCTCTGCATATCTGTGTTCATGTTTTCTTCGGGACGTGCTACAGCACTGTTATTCAGTGAGAGCTTTTCATTTCGGCATTCTGTCCAATCGGCATTTTATTCTTCAAAGAGATGTGGCATTCTAGCAGGTGTTTTCTTTTTCTTTGCCTGTGAATATATTTCAGGAAAGCTCAAAGCTGTGGTAACACTATAAATTTTGGCCACACGTACTGTTTTGTTATCCCACAATTTCACCACCAGAACCTCGTTCTCTTTGCGAAAGATCTGTTGAACTCTCATTCACTTTGTTGCACCATTTTTTTCGTATCAAGCACAGGGTATGCTTTAGTTCACGTCTCGTTGTGGATAGGCCTAATGCACCACTCTTTACTTTGTCCTACTGTTCTCCTTCAATAAGCTTCTTGAAAAGTCAATAACTGTTCCGGCGTTAAGTCAAGCGCCGGAGCGCAGGTGGGGAAGGGTAGGCTAGAGATGGCTGCGAGAGGGCGTCAGCCAGTCGCACGCTGGCCTGAACAACGTGGCAGCAGCGGCCCTACCTGGGAAGGACAGAGCGGTGGCGGTGGCGGTGGCGGCCCAGTTGAATAGCAGCTCGGAGGTTAGGCACTTCTATAGCAGCGACTTAGGATTGTGTCTACTCAGGATTTATTTCATATGTCGCCCTTCGCTTGCGACATCTGTGTGGTCGACAAATTGAAGTATTTTCTCTTTCCTTTTTGTAATAAAACTGAAATACAACTTGTTTGCATGTTTGATCTAGCGAACCGAGTACTTAGGATTCGTGGACTCCAGATATTCGACGACGAGCGTGCAGACATAATATTGTACAAGGTCCGATTTAACAACAACAAAAGTTCTAACCAGCAAGTATGAACCAAAAATAAGTTACATTTTTTACAACAGTTATCTTTCAGAACTTTCTGCAATGTTTCCGTTATCCGATATTTTATCTTCATTGGGTGGAATAATCAACCTTTAGCTTCATCTTCAACTTCATACCTCTCTATTTCTGCTAGAACTTTCTCCAGCTGCCAGTCCGTGTGATGTTTCGTTCCCATTTTAATCGTGAAATAATTCTACATTGCCGTGAAGAAAATACCGTAAAATGTAATAAAAGCTTAGCCCAACAATGTAAATCGCGGTTTGCGTGCGTAAGACGTACGTACGTAAAAATCAACGAAGGAATGCTAATGTAACACTCCATTGTGCTATTATTAGGATAAGATGAACCGATATTGCAGTATTTCATGGAATCTGAAATACACTGCATTTTACAAGGATATCCAAAGTGATGTCGACAGAAGCAGAATGAGGCTTTACCTGTTGTGCCCTTGCACTGTGGGGTACTAGAAGTAGGAATAAAATATCTTATGTGGACGTTTCCTTAAGATATCCTTACTGATTTTCGATTTGGCTCGTCGTTCTGCCACGTCATCGTTAAAGGCTGTTGCCTCGCAGTTCGTCTTGTTGAGGACGACTTTTTTTTAGGTGATGACATTATCCTGAGTTACTGAAGACGCACTGTATTAGTCTAACGTATTGCCGTAGTGGTGGCTAGGACAGGTGAACTGCAATGTGAAAGGCGAGATAAGTTCCAATTTCCACGTGGAATGACCTTCCTGGCTTCGAAGCCATGGATTGAAAATCGTGAAAATTTTTCAATGATACGGCACGTGAAATCAAATTAGTTTAGTAGCATATCTCCGCGCCATCCAGGAAGTAACTACGTCAAAGTTGCCGAACGTGTTCTGTGTTGTTGCTAAGATTCAGTTACACTACCAGCACGAAGAATGCCAGCTAATGCAAATCGGTGCAAATAGAGTGTAAAACCGACAGAAGATGGAAGGAGTACTTCTACCGCCTCCAACTGATGAAACCGAAGTACAGCTCTTTTTCAAGTCTGACCACTTCAGCGTCCGGACCACCACCACCACCACCACCACCACCACCACCACCACCACCACCACCACCACCACACAGGATGGTATGCAAACAAATCGAATAGCTTAAGAAGGAAAGCCCAGGTGAAACAGAATACACGTCGGAAGTGGTTAATAGCGTGCGTCTTAAGACGCCGTTGCCGTGGGCCGGGATATCAGAGCTGCGTGTCCCTGAGTTTTACTCCTGTTTCTGTAACTATTTGAGGCAGAGCGTATTTACTTACAATACTCCGGCCCACCAACTGCAAATTAAATACAATAAATAACGAAGTTATTTCTGTTTTGCGCCTTAAGAGCACTGAATACTGAAAGATCATTGACTCGACAGGAGTATAACCTATGGAACACTCCAAAATGTGGAACTTAAGTGGGCAACACGTCATGTTTATACACTTTCAAACATTTTTTTTTAAGAACGCTGTCACTGGTACTATCCCTAAACCAGAGGAATGCAAATGAAAAGACAATGAATTGATTGCTGAGGATGAACATCCACACAGACTTTGTAAGCTATGACAAAGTTCCAAATCACGTAGTCTGCTGTTAATGGAAACCATGCGCGATGTCCGAAAAAACCATCTCCACAACAAACAAGTGGAGGAAACTGGATCGGCTAATATGAAAGAAGCTGCTGTCATCGAAACTTAGACCAAGGTACACACAACGTTCACAGAAACGTCTAGAATGAGTTATTTTGAAGGAAAACCGTCATACTGAAAGAACGAAAAATTTGTCTACTTACAATATTTCCAATTTTTATGCTCTGCCAATAAAGGCGAAAGGCGCCTGTTTTGAAGAGCTTTTCAACTTGCAGTACGCCTAAGACAGAACTCGTAAGTAACAACTGGTTTACAAAGTTGACCATGGTTCTGAGATTGTGTTTACTATAGGCCTTCATTTGAGCAACGCCTTTAGGGTACTGTAATGTTCGTATGAGAATTACCGAGTTGTAATGGGACGGCATAAATTGGCAGACGGTTGTAGACTCTGCTGAAACTATTAGGGTGTCCGAAGAGATTCATGTCTTGTTTTTAACGCGTACCCTCTTGATTTGTATGTACAATGTCAAAACAATAGAAATAAAATTTCAGAAAAGTTGGACGATAACAACCCGTACCGCCTTTTACATGGAACATGGCAAGTTTCCAGCATTTATTAAGACGGACGCGCAACCAACGTTTAAGTGTTTGTAGCATTGTTAGTGAACATATTTTTGTTAATATGCCAGGGAATAGGATATTTAGCCGATTTCGGCAAATTGGCTTGAATGATTGACATTTTATGCTACTAACATACTTTCTTTCCTCTTAAGTCTCATTTGAATTTCATTCTGGTTCTTACAAAAAATACTGTTTTGAAAGCCCACTAAAACACTCGAGTCATGTGATGCCTGTGACGTCACTGGCTAGCTCGCTGCACCACAGCCTAATGGGTATGTGGGGTGACATCTTGTTTTGGAATTGACGTTTCAGAAAATGGGTTACAAATGGTGAAGAGTACCAGACTTTTTCAGGGCTTCAGAGAACAAGTTGCGTAAAATGTGGTAGCACTGTACCGCCAAATTGCCAACATGGCGACGCACAAGTTTACTAAAGTAACTGCAAATGCGTTCACTATGAAGTTAACGCATCTCCGACATATACTCCCCATTGTCACAACTAAGGATAGCGTCATTCAACGAAATTAAACTTCTAATAAAAATTATCGTTTTACCGAACTACACCTCAATTATTCGGTAGCTCTATTGTTAGGGCGGTACACCATCTAGTTTTAAAAGGTGGGTTTCGCAGACCGCTGGTTCGAAGCTAGCCCGAACGAACATTTTGATTTGTGAAACGATTCGACTCACGTATCAGAATTCCAGAGCTTCAGCACACCGAGCACGGGCAGAATATAGTTTTTTCCTTGCCGTTTACGTACGCTTACATTTGCAATCTCTGTTCACACACATTACGTTCATATAGATATTTTCTAGTTTATTGGACAAAGTTTTTACCTTCGTACTATCCAGTTATGATGTTCGTTGTTTAAACTATTGTAATTTCGTCATCGCACATAAAGATGAATTAAATCCGCTTCAGACACCAACGTTACTTTACATTCTCGAACTATACAGTCTTGAAGTTTGTGTCAGCAAGTTTTACAGGCTCATCGCCCGATACCTCTTATTGTGGACGTATGGAGATCTTCACTACCAGCAATGCTTTGCAGAAAAGTGAACTGTTTGATAACGCTGTTTACGTATTCCGTGTAAAGCTGTTAAAAATATGTGACCTGTTCTAAATTGGAAAATGTGACCACTTTTTGCAGTCAGGTGCACTATCCTTTGCGCCACCGAGTGTTCGCTGGATGCACCACCACCGGGGTAATGGTGTTCTGAAGACGAAATCAGCTGTACGTTTTGCCTAGAATAGTTTTATTGTGTTTTGGATAGTAGCACATGACAGTCGATGATGTAGCTATAATATACGGACCGACTTGCTAAAATTTCACAGTTACTTAGTTTGGAGCGAGTTTAATGATACTGCAGGGAGCAGGGAAAATAGTATCTCTTAGTTGTACATATCGCCACTATAAGTGGGTGGACCAAAAGCATCCACTTTCACAAGGCTTCCATTATCAGCGTTCACAATTTTGTTTCTATTACTTAGAAGTTGTAATTAAGTTTTCCATCACTAAGTAGCTAAAATGTTTGCAGAAAAGGAACGCAAAAACCTCGCGACTTCGGCTAACGCTCCAATAACACGTATAGCTTCATCTTACTACTTCTCCCTGACGTCTCCAGCTCAGCCAGCAACAGAACGTTTCCCAATAATGTGACCAGATATTTGTGTGCAATGATTTACAAGCTTTAATGCCTTCTGAACAGAGACAAAACCATGAGAAGATGGTTGCTCGACACAAATTTTGTGCAGGATTAAGCACGATTTGAGGTGGTTTGAAGAGCTACTCTATCAACTCTGAGATGAACAAAGAGGAAGTATGTGAAAGACATCACCGTGGAGGGAGAAACACACTAGAGCAAACAAGGTCACAGTAATGTTTATAACGGTGAGGGATTTTATTGGAGGGTCACGGGCTACAAACTAATGAAACGGTGCAAATAGAGTGTAAAATCGCCACCAGATGGAAGGAGTACTTCTACCGCCTCCAACTGATTAAACCAAAGTACAATTCTTTTTCAAGTCCGACCACTTCTGTGTCCGAACCACCCTCCCCCCCCCCCCCCTCACATAGGATGGTATGCTAACAAATCAAATAGCTTAAGGAGGACAGCCCAGGTGGAAACTAAATACACGTCAAGGTGATCCAGACAAGAGGTGGGAAACTTTCAGCAGACCACACCAGCAGATAATTTGAAGGACCAAAGAAGATATACTAGAAAGGAAAACGCTGCTGATCTATCCAGTCCATAAACGAGGGTGATAAATGTGCGTGTTATCTATGAGTGACCTTGATTAATGTAAGGTAAGTGGTCCTGTCTAACTGCCTCCTATAAAGAACTGAACTCTTGACAGTAATTGGTAAACTCAGGGAGGTTTCCAGCCAGGGCGTTTAACAGTATCTCAGATCTCCGTTCTCTGACAATTCGCTGAGAAACAGTAGACACAGTAAGGAACTATAGAATTAATTTGTCGAGTTCACGAAGATCTGACAGCATATACCACAGAAGCGAGAGTGTTTCTCAGTGGGTACCCTTCGCATTCAGGAAACCAATCCTCCTACAGCCCAATACAACTGTCAACTGTGTCAAGACCGTTCAGGATTCAGATATACAATACACTGAGCATACCCACAATACTATATCGCTGAGACATGTGGAGTATCGACTGGGCACAATGAGAAGGCACCTTTTAGCCACGTGGTGTCCAATGGGTGTGACTGCATAGAAGTGAATTAAGGAAGAACATATTCGCCTTTTTTTTGCACTAAGAGACAGTAGCAGGAAGACACTGGAGCAGAGGCATCAGTGGCAGTGGTAGTGGTACAGATAAAGGTGGAGATAGCTGCAGCGAGTGAGTCAGTGGAGCCTAGATGTTCTCCCGTCATCGTCGCCATTTTCATGCGTGGGGGGGAGGGGGGATGTAGGGGGTTTCCTGTTTCCACATCCGCTTTAGTCACGCTTTTGTTCCCTGTTCTAGCGGAGTAGCAATACTTAACTGTAAAGAGATTGGGTGGAAGGATGCAGAATGTTCCTCGTTCCACCAGCGTACGTCCATATACCAAAGTTTTGGTGAAGAAAGCAGAATGAGATTGAGCTGCCGATTCCCACTTTCCTGTCATTGTTCTACAGAGGAACATATTCATCTTTTTGAGCTTAGGGGAGCATTTTTACACTGCTGGTGTACTACTAAAACATCTGCGTAGAGGCGACACCCTCTTACATGAATACGTATATCTTAGGGTGGGAACATATGTAGCCAGTAGCTGGTGTTACAAGAACATGGAAGTAACACAAGTGAAAACGCTCTGACATTAACTCAAGACAATATATGAAAGTCACTATGCAGGCCGTCTTAATACTGTAAACCTAACGTTGTATTCTGATGTGAATACTTTCGCTCCAACGATTGTAATAACTATTCCAGTAACTGGTATTCAATTCTGTCTTCCATGTCCCAGTAAGATAGTGACACTAAACCAGGCCAGAGCCTGTTCCCAGTTTCAGGTTGCCTACGTCACAGCTTCAAGGACAACAAAAATCTTATAATTATTATTTCACAGATTTTCCAAATTCAGAAATTTAGACTACCAGAATTCACTCATTAAGATGTGCAGTATAGTGGAAGTTCAAGGGAGTAAGAAAAATCGTTAGGAACTTGAGGAACCGAGTGCTTTTCGACTCTGCGTAGATTGCGTGCGTATACCTGGACTTCATCCATCCTGTGTTGGCCTAAGAGCGCTTACTGACTTCCATCAAACCTGACGTTCAACTTCAAACCTTTCCTGAACTTTTACTTGATTACATGCTTCAAGTCAATTAACACAATTTACAGAGCAATGAGTCCGATACTCTTATGTGTGGAAATCTTTAGGCAATCAGGATTTACTGGTACAGAATTTTCCAATACATTACACAGTCATGGTAATACCACTGCAGTAGAACGTTTACATTCGAAATTATATACGCCACCTTAGAAGTAACTTTAAACAAACTACTTTGTTATTTGTAAGAGAATTGAAGTATCTTGCAAACCAATATTTGCATAATACATTACTTCGTTCATAAACATCTGACTGAATACTATGAAGAAACTAAGTGTTTTGTTCACATCCATAATCCGTAAAGTTAATGGTTTAATTCAAAGGGGGAATTTCTCTATAAATTTTACAGACTTCGGTAATATTTCTACAGTGAAACCAGAACAGAATTGTATGGGCATCACATAATAACAAGGTATTTCTATTATTGCACTCAGTTGTTCGTCGAAAAGCTAACAAGCTTTGCTTCAGTCTTCTTTAATGAACATCAAACTTCCAAGGAACAACAAACATCCAAAGAACCCAACTGACAACATTGGAAGAAACAGATGGATTAGACGTTAACCTCGTAATTTAATGTGAAATAATTGCACACAATTCCACTTGCTACATAGTAGCAGGTGTTTCAAAACTAGATATACAAGACACTGTATTACTTAGGCTCAGTCATCTATGCAAAACATTTGTCATCAATCCCATCACTAATAAATGCAGGGCATTTCACGATTCCTGTCACAGGCTTGGAGATAAAGCTCTGTAAATGAAGTTCTGATAAGGAGCTCATGTCCAGAAATGTACGAAGTCTCCTCTACAACCTGCGAAGGCCTGTGCTAGGAATTGTGGAACACCCTCTACACAGGGGACAATGGCGAGAGCAAACTGTAGACTATCTTGCTTGGGGTGGCGAGGAGACGAAGTCAGTTCGCATCACCTCCAGCCAAATTATGTCTCAATTTATGGAAAGTGGTTCTCAGTATACTTCAATGTAACTTAAATATTAACACAAAACTACAACTTGTATAGCTTGGCAGTACTATAACAAGTCGCGTGACTATAGTGCTACAACTAAGAAGTGCATTACAGCAGATTAAGTTTAAATTCCAGGGTACAATTACTGTCATTAAAAAACTGAGCAGGTAACTGCACTGACCGAATTTTATACAAGTCTCTGAATTTTCACGTTGTAATGAAGTATTCCTTAGGAGCTCTGCAGTCATATAAATTACTGCATTAAAGAAACGTCATTATTCGACTAGCTCTATTATCTGTGAAGCCTATCACTGGCCTCACAAATATGACAATTGGAAACATAGTACCAGAATGCATACACACAAAAATCAAAGTTCTTCTGCACAGATTGCATAAAATTCATTACGGTGTGAAATGACCACATCGGGGAGCTGTACAGTAATAAAAATTTTAACAGCTTTGTGTGCTCCAGGAGGGTTTACTACCAAATACAACTAAATTTAATGTATTTCTGAGCACTGAACATGAGATGAGCAACAAACTGGTTCAGCGTTTTTGACTATATAAGCAAACGGCCAAAATAGTGCCTAATTACTTATGGTACATTTAATTCGAAAATCATGGCATTCTGCCACCTATTATCTGCGAAATATTCATAGGTATTGTTACATTATAGCTGCCAATTTACCTCATATCCAGTGCATTCATTTCAATATTGATATACATACAATACACACATTACATACAACAAAAGTTATCTTACTTGAGATGGTAAATCTATTGCCTGCATTTTAGTCTAATACACATTTCATCACCTGTGTCAGTTGGGGTCTTCCACAGGCTATCTGCTGCACAATTGTTGCAGAACAGAGGCAGAGGCCGAGAATAATGCTCAGGTAACATTTATGTAACAATATTCTATGATTAAATACAATCGACAAGAAAAAGGAAACGGCAAAGCTGCAGGAAAAGCGCATACGTAAATAGCTTGTGAAGAATGTAAGTGAAACTGAATCCACAGTTTTTTCCAGTAATACTGCCCCTTCTCATGAGACTGTCATCCTCCTGGTCACAACTGATGTCTCACCTGTGGTAACTGTGGCTGATATTGCACTGAAGACCGGTTAATGGATGTGAATTGGACACAATTTACTTATGATAACCGGTTTCTTTGCACCCTGTTACCTCGCATCCCAAATTCTGGATGGTGTTTTTGTTATTGTAGTTCTTTGCGAGGTCTACACAGATCTTGGAAAACATTTGGTAGTTTCTTGTGCCACTCTTCTGGTTATCTTCTGGTTATCCTGTCTCCCTAAAGGAATATGCTGATATAAATCCAAAGTCAGGCCAACTTCAGAACAGCCATCCATAGAGCTACCACTGTTCTTTGACCTTTCATGGAACACCCACAGTACTACCTCATCTTGCTGATTCGCCTGTGAACATCGGTATGGGTCATCTAAAACTGATCTCTCTCTATATAAATTCTAAGCTGTCTGCTTCCACGCTAGACGAAAGCAGTAGTCCACGGGTATTTAAGACTGCATTCAGCTGAATATTCTGAGATGTGTTATGAGTGACATGTGGAAGCATGTCAGTATCAGCATGTAGTCACAGGCAATCGTCGTTTGTAGCTTGGTTTCTTGGTTCTTATGCTGGATGTTCCTGAAAAGATGAAACAAGTACACGACAGGAAGAAACGTGCTGGCAGGTTGGCAGGTAGAGCTTATTTGTCACAGTTTTAACTCTTGTGGAACGATGTTGGCATACAGGCAGCTCATGTCCTTCTCCCAGATAGAAGACTGCAGATGAACAAACTTCAGGCCTCTTCTCAAGCTTCCTGAACATGTCATCTTCCAGTTAATGTCAGAGAACCATCTTCTTGAGAAACAGTCATATTTCTCCTAGTAGTGGTCACCAAATTCCAAATGACTATTAGTGCAGACGTCCGTTATGTCTTGGGTGACTGAATCTGGAACACTGCATCTTTGATGAGGCTGTGTACTGAACTGTTTTGGGATGAAGTAAACTGGTGCCTCCAATTCAGCAACAGTCCCCCACAATGGTTTGTCACTTTCACTTCAGTCTTCTCTTCACATTTAGCACCAATAGAATTACTGTAATTCTGTCCCTCAGGAATGACAAATGCAGTGCATAACGTCACAGTAATTTTGGAACACCACCCTCCTCTACCTCATTTGTTCATTTCTCTCGATGCAGTGTTTAAGTGCTGTGCTTCCCTCCAGGATTGCCCCTTTAGTAATGGCTCCAAGATGGGGTTCCCAGTTCCCATTATTCCCAATTACTTCTTTTGGTGATGATACAGAGCAGCAACCGTTACCATTTTATGTGGCTTACATGTCTCACCTACTTCAGTTTTGATGCAGAGATGTCTCCAAACGCAGGTCACATTTTTCTCCAATGAGAGTAGTCTAGGGTGAATAATGTCTACACTCCCATTATGGCCTGTTGTCACCATCTCATCAACCTTCGTATCTGGGGCTTGTGAGTACTAAGATTTTTTCACAGATTATAGCATTGTCACATAACCCACAGTTTGGAGGACCACATTTTGTTTTACAGGTTTACGCTCCTAGGAGGACTGACTTCACCACATGTATTGCAAGATTAGAGAAAGAAAATGAAGGACACCCTCAGGCCTCGCAACCTAATACCGTCGGGGTCGAAAAATCAAGAGTTGGCCAAGAGAGGCCGACAGGAAAGGAAAACAGAAGTCTGCAACTGAGCGGAAGGAGTGTCAGTACTAGATCATCTAAGACTGACACAAATAGAAGGGAGATTCTTGTATTCTTGGACTAGAAGAGTACACTCAACAATCCATGTAAATAAAGTAAGTGACAACAGCACTTATTCAATAAATGTAATTTTCACGACATGCGGACACTTTACAGAAACTTGTTACTAGTAACGTTGCTAAAAATTAAAGCTACTTGACATGAAAATATCTTCCTCACATTAAGTAATAGTGGAAATAACTACACATGGTTTTTGATCTGGTACAAAAGATAATATTCCTCATAACAAAATTGAAATTGTTCCACTGAAATGTTACAATCTCTGTCTAAAATACTAACTTAGATTTTCAATGTGTAGCTATAGGAAAGCAACATTCGGCAGTAACAATGCATGTTCAGCACATAGCTGATTTTTAGAGCTGGTATGTCTTTGTCAATTGAAACACTTTGTAGCGAAATTTACTGTCATGATGATAGCCCATGCAGGTTTGGATAACGACTGACTTCAACCAAGACAATATATTTTGTCACTTTAATACATCGGTTATAGAACAGAGTAAAAACATTTTCTAAAGTTCCCAGGAGTTTCTCAAATACTTACAGAGTAAGGATTTTTCTAATCAAAAAATTAGATTTACAAGCTTGTCAACGTGTTCTACACTGTAGTTGCACCATCTGGGCTAACAATTTTTCTATCTACAATTCATCATGTTTCATCATTTGTTATATGAGAGTCCACAGTCCGGAAATACTGCATAAAAGAAAACGTTGCAAGCTATCTTTACAACTGATTTAGTGTGCTATTGGCCAGTTTGTACTACCATGCTATTATAAAGCACCTATGGAATGATTATACCAACACAGTAATATGCAACTTATGCTGTCTAGAGAACTCAAAAATAGGACAATCTTAATTACAGTTTTCATTATTGGCCATTATTTAAAGATATGTTTACAGTATGTACAATGTCCCACAAGATGTGGCACACACATTCAGTCCACATTTATGGCCATACATGCATAATAGCAACAGAAGAGAATTTAACAATGTTAACAGTAGACAATTTTATGAATTAAATTCTGAATTTTTACTTCAGAATCACACTCTGATGCGCAAACCGCAACTCATCTACTAGTAACAACATACATAGTCAAATTCTAGTTAGCTGTTCTAAGATGTGCCAAAGATACACTGAAGACAATGTACCAGTCAATCGGTAATGTACTTACTTATAAGAGAAGGTATAATATACTGCCTTAATGGTAACAAAGGACAACTTAGATCTAGCTGAGGAAAAATGTTACACAAGTGAGGTAGAACATTTTAAATATTTTCATATTATGGAAAACGTAACGTAAATAGTAGCTGTTAGTTACATGAAGGGTAATAAAAGTTTTCTACATCGTTTAGTGTTTATCTACAAATATCGTTTCGTCTATATTGGAATTGCAAAACATGACATTGCATCATCTAACTGAATTTAATTGGTATAAATATTTGCAACAGACGTTTTACAGTGCTTTCAAGAACGAACACGTGTTTAAAAGCTTCAGCAATAACAATGTGAAGCAATTATATTTCCTTTCAAAGGGAACAAATTTCTAATACTAATAGTACAAATTAAAACTAAGGTAAATTTGCGGTATACAAATATTTTGGAGAGAGAGTCTGGATAAGAAAACCATCTCCAAGCACACAAACTCCTATTTTCATTAATTACTTTTAAAACTGCAAGTGGATACTAGAAATTCATGTTATCAGAATGTGAACTGACATGAAAAACTAATTTTACACGAACTGTTTAATATATATGTGACTAACAATGTGCATGCAAGACATATGAAGACAGTAACAGAAAAATTTAACTGAGAACACACTGGTTTCTTAAACTAATAATTCCTTTCTCAGACAGGTAAGTATATTGAGAGGTTATTTTTTTATTATGACTAGTTTCGGTCATTTACCATTTGTGTGGACGGTAAAACAGAAGAAAATGGAAACTAGCATCGAAACCGAACAGGAGATCCAGTAAGATTACTAAATCGACATTCTTTTCGAGAAAATTACAATCACATCAGATTTGACATTTCGTCATACACGATTAACCATCATCGTATTGAAAATATATGAAACAGTGAATACAATTTTCGACTTCTAAAGCAGAACACTGCATGTGAGCTATACAGGTAAAATGTGAAGTGTGAAAGATAACAGTTCCAGGATCATACAAAGTGTGAATGTGCACAATACATAATGTTAGGTAAAAAAAGTTCTATTGTAAGTTTGTAAAAATGTATGACAGTAACAAAGTGTTTTTCAACAAAGGCGTTTTTTAAAAATCACCCAAATGACAAATATATGTACAGGGGGCACATGATTTATGCATGCCATGCAAACTGAATAAAAAGCAGTGTACAAACCAAAACATATGTAGAAGGCACGAAATACTCGTGTCATAAGCAGCTCTGTCAGTAAACATACTGAAGTTAGATGTTATTTAATCATATCAAGGAACACAGATGCAGTACTATATTATTTATGAAGTACAATATGAAGTGATGGCAATGTGTGTATCAAACTATCATATCAAATAACTGGCCCTCCGTAAGCTTATTTATAATCACATTGAATTAACGAAAAATACATGAAAATAACAGTAAGTCCTTCATAATTTAACCGTACATCATTCGTGTTAGTAGTACTCGAGAAGGCGTTGGAGGTGTACAGACAACCTGTATTACCGACCATACTAAGAGTGCTTGTGACATTTCTCTATGCACAATTGGTCACGTAAAGGAAACTATTCACACCTGAATCACAGTAGAGTGTAACCATTTACAAGAAAATATTAGGACTACAAATTTGTGATCCAAGCACTCTTACAGAGAGACTTAAAAGCTCAGGAATAATAATAAGTTACTGCATAGCTGCACACAGAGTTCAGGTAACACTGTAGACATAATTATTAATCGGAAACCTAGCTCAGACTACCATGTCATGTACTAGGGTTGACTGAAAAGTAATGCCTCCACCTTCATAACACTTCAACAGCTGACAGTATTTGTGTGTGGCAGGTACTGGCCTGTTCTGAAGCCTTTTCTCTACAGCTCCAGCTGGCGTGAAGCCTCAGCATTAAACGGTTGTGTTGTTACAGTGTGAAGTATGGAACCCTATGCAGACAATCGGTCAATGCGATTTAAGCAACTTGCAGTCATTGAATTCTTGACAGGCGAAGGTTTCACCCCAAAGGTGATTCATCAGAGAATGAAAGCAATTTATGGCGATTGTGTTGGTGTGAGTGCCGTGCGTCGTTGTGCGAGTAAGTTTAAAGATGCTGAGAGAACATCTGACCTGCGTGACAGTTTGACGTCTTGTGACAGCAACCACAGTTTCAAAAGCAAAATTTTGATAGACTGATCCAGGACGATTGTCGTATCATGCAGAAAAATTGCAAGCACAATCGGAATTTCACAAGAATGTGTGGTTTATATTATTGCTTTACATGCACCACACTTCACGTGCCACCTCAGCATAACTTGAGAGACTGAATCACACCACTGTATGGCATCCTCCATACAGTCCAGATTTAACACCGTCTGACCTCCGTCTGTTCTCGATAATGAAAGACGATTTGCGGGGACATCATTATGCTTCTGATGAAGACGTTGAGAGAACTGTGAGACTGTGGTTGCGGGAACAGTGTCGACTTCTGCGACAGCTGCAGAATACTTTTTCATCGTTGGCAGAAATGTATCCAACTAGCTGGTGCTGATTCGGGAAAGTGAATATTTGTAATTAAACATCACATTCATGTTACTTTTACTTGTTTTAGGTTTAAAAAGAATCTGTCTACTTCACTGTACACTATGTTTATTTCACATTGTAAAGCCACACAAAGACACAATGAAAGACCTAGTTTCTGTTACTTGTCTCTCCAAAGACTCTAGAGCAGAAGTGCTGCCAACTTTTGTCTGCCACTTAATTAAATACAAACATGTAAGTGTAACTTTCCCTTGTTTAAAAAATAAAAGGGAACACAACATGAAAGACCCATCTTATATCTAACAGTCTGTTTTGCCAGCGGCTTCGTCAGTATATCTGCTAACTGGTATTCAGTTGAAATCTGTTGAATGCCTCAGTCTCCTTCCAATACCTTTTCTCAGACAAAGAAATACTTTATTTTTATATGCTTAGTGAGATGCGAGTTTCACTGTTGCCTGATTGTGTAGACTTTTTAGAGAAATGGGAAAGCTGAGTGAAGTTCCAGTCCTTAAGTTTGACAGACTATCTCCTTCACAGCTTCTGTTGCAGCTACCAGCTCTGTTTCTGTTGTAGATGTTGCAGTCGCTGCCTGTCTTTTGCTGAGCCAGGAGATAGCTCCATCTGCATGTGTAATAAGTACATCAGATTTTGACC
Organism: Schistocerca americana; assembly: GCF_021461395.2. NCBI lineage: Eukaryota > Metazoa > Arthropoda > Insecta > Orthoptera > Acrididae > Schistocerca > Schistocerca americana. The sequence continues at coordinate 31,693,968 of NC_060128.1, forward strand.
ATCCTGTTTTGTTGCTTCCTCCAAAGTCTGGATCACTGTAGCAATCTAATATGTCACTGCACAATTTTGGACGATAGATTATGCCTAGGTCACATGTACCTGCCAAATACCTTAGTACTCACTTTAGTCGCACTACATCTTCTGTTGACGCTGTGGCAAGAGTTCGAGACAGGAAGCTCACACTGTAAGCCAGGTCAGGTGTCGTTCCAAGCATCAGGTACATCAGTGCTCCAACTCCTTGCTGACAGGGAAAGTTACACTTCTCTGCATTCTTTCCTTCTACCTGTAATGTATCTGGTTTCTTGACAATTGGTGTTGAGACAGGTTTGCACTCTTGAAAACTGAAATCCTCCAGAATCTTCTTTGCATAGGCTTATCTTGATTTCACCATCATCAAAGCGTTTTATCCCAAGGCAAAGGAAACATGATGCTGGTTTCACTGAGATCTTAAATTCAGCCTTCAACTCCTCAACAAACTTTCTGGCACCCAGCTGATCGCTTGCCATAACTAACCCATCGTCTACATAAAGAAGTAACAGTTTCTTGCCTCATTCTTCCCTGATACGTAAACAAGGATCTGCATCACTTGTCTTTAAGCCTGCTGACAGAAGTGCTCCAAACCGTTTACTCCAAAATCTTGGGGCTTGTGTAAGTCCATACAAACTTCGCCTTAATTTGCAGACTCACTCTGTGCCATCATTATACCCTTCTGGCTGTTGCATGAATATTATTTCTTCTAGTTATCCATAGAAGAACGCTGTAGACACGTCACAGTGTATTGGATGCATCTTTTCAGCTGCAGCAACACTTAACTTTGAACGAATTGTGCTCAACTTAACTACTGGACTGAAGGTCTCACTGTAGTCTACACCATAGCGTTGATTAAATCCCTTTATGACAAGTCTTGCTTTGTATTTCTCAAAACTTCCATCAGGATTAGTCTTTACACGAAAAACCCACTTACATGGTATAGCTCTTGCTTCTTTTGGTAAAGTAGTCAGCTCCCATGTGTGATTCATGACTTCATTTCATTTTTCATAGCTTGCTTCTAGTGAACAGTGTAATGTTCACTGAAGAGATGATTAATGAAACAAATGAAGAACCAGAGTCATATGAAGAAGCTGTAAATAGTACGAAGTCATTTAGCCACGAAGGTTTCAATAACGTTGAACAATTTCACAGTTGTCGATGAGGTGGGATAATTTCCTGTTCTCTGGTATCAGCACTGCTCTCTTCAGTCTCCGATTCTTCAAACTCTTCCTTGTTGGAGTTTACCTTATCTTTTTCTTCAGCTGCATAGTTTCCCTGATTACTTTGCTCAACATCCTGCAATGGTAATTTGACTTTCTTCACAACTTGCAGGCTTTTCATGGAAGATTACATCTCTGCTGAGAATGACTTTTCTTCTTCCACCCAAGTTCTGTAACACTCATATTCATACCCCACAAAATAACCCTTGACAGCTTCATCCATTTTCAATCTTCTTTGTCTGGTATGTGGGCATAGCATGTAGAGCCTATTATATGTAACTTTTATTCCTGGCTTTTTGCCAAACCACAGCTCAAATGGACTAATTCCTTCCACAGATGATTCTGCAGTTCGATTCAAAATGTACACTGATGCTCCAACCAATTCTGCCCATATGGCTGCTGGGAAATTAGATTCTTTATTTGAATACTTTAAGGTTCTTGCCATTTCAACTATAGTTAGCATATCCCACTCACTTCCACCACTTTGTTGCGTGTAGGGTGCTGTCACCCTCCGAGTAACACCTTCTGCTTGCAGTATGTCGTTAACTTCGTTACTGTCAAATTCTCCACCTTTGTCACTCAGCAGCTCTTTGACTGTATGATCCGGCTTCTTTGAATGTGGAATGTATTTCAATGCATCTTTAACATCAGACTTTTGCCTTACATGGAAGCAATACCGAAATTTTGTGTAGCTGTCTGAACACAGCCATATGACTCCTCTTCTAAGATTCATTGAAAGATTCACAGACTTCAGCTGACATTAGCTCACCAGGGCAGGTTGACTTCTTTCTGTGACCAAATGGTAAGTGATGTGCTTTGCCATAAATACATGGCTCACAAAGTGACTTCTCCAAGGGAACATTTATGCCCAATTCCTTTCTACCATTCCTTTGACATGGTGTTTATCCTGAAGTCCCCACCTCTCACGATACAGTTGCAATAATGAAGTTTCTTCAATGGCATTTACTTCAGCAATTTCTTTGGGCAAATTTGGTTAAATGTCTGCATTGTACAAGGTACCAAAGGGCTCATGGGTTCTATGCAGCACTACCTTGTCATCAATTTTAAGCCAACACACTTGTTGATTACTTATATTCACTATTAGGATTCTGGTCCTGTGCAGCTAACACTGAAAACAATCGTCTAGATAATTGTGGAACATACTACACATCCAACAACATCACATCTGGTCCATCAGTCAGAGATGGTAACTGAATATTGCCTTTTCCCACTGCCATTAGAGTTTCTCTTCCGGCTGCCATTACACCATATGGAGTGCCAAATTTTAGAAAGTCTGTAAAACACTGAACAGTTTCTTACAGGTCTTGTAGCTCCATTATCAATCCACCATGGTGCTAAATCTGCCTCAACTGTATAGGCCTCTTCACAGACATTAGCACAGCACTAACAGAAGCACAATTTTCTTGACTTCAGTTTCGATTTTTATTTGGTCTTCCATCAGAAATCCACCATTAGCAGTCCTTTACCCAGTGGACATTACACTTACAATAATAGCAAATGTCACCTTTTCTTGTGTCATTCCTGATGAACTTGCCTTTGCCTTGATTGAAAAGTTTCAAATTCACTTGAAAGAATATGCAACGTTTTGCACACTAACTTAAGGTCTTGTAAAACACTTTCGTTTTTAGCTTTGAGTCCACTGTTTAACTCATTCCACAAACTCTTCAATTTTGCTATGTGGGTAGAAACATCACCTGGTATCCAGCAGAAGGAGAAAAAGTGTGTGCAGATTTTTAACAACTGATCCTTGGATGAAGCTTTAAACTGCTGCTTTAAGGCATTCCACATATCACTAGCCGTTTCCTTGTCCATTACCTTTTGATATACTTCATCGATACAAATCTAACTGTTCTTTGTGTTTCTTTGCTTCTTCATCTGCTGCACCGTCTTCCAGTGGCTTGGGCTTAACTAACCTCATGTCAATAATGTCCAATGCACCTTCATGGTAACCCATCGAGACTTTTTCGTTTCAAAATTGGCCAGTCCATTTGTCTGTTGATTGGTTTTATATTTTTTGACATATCCATTTTTGCTGAATCTTTGCTTCAAAATACAATATATTGCAGAAAGTTGGTTACTGAAAACTAATCGTAAAAACCTAAAACTTATCTGTCGATGTTCCTGACCTCGAACCTCGGCTGGCTGTACTCCACTCAAAACTCAGTTGACAACAATTTAACCTCAAATTTTGACTACTGTATTTTATACTGGTCATAAAAACTTTCGTTTTTGGCCCTTACTTACACTTACACAGTTCAGCAAATGGTTTTACAACAGTTTTCACTCAAGCACGCGTTATCGTATTTTGTTAACTTTTCGTCACTGTTTCGAGTCTTTAATTCACTTACGACACTTAAGCGAATCTGGGCCCATAAACTGTTACTTTTACTTGTTTTAGATTTAAAAAGAATCTGTGTACTTCACTAAAAATTACGTTTATTTCACATTGTACAGCCACACAAAGACTCACATCGTCGAAGACGTAGTTCCTAGTGCTTGTCTCTCCAAAGGCTCTAGAGCAGAAGTGCTGCCAACTTTTGTCTGCCACTTAAATACAAACACATAACTGTAACAATTCTATGGATTATTTCTGCGTTTGAGGCATTAAAATATTCCCATCCAAACCCAAATAACGAAGAATGAGTCATTACTCTTCATTCAACTCTTGTACTTGATTGTGACCTATTAAATAATACGACAGGAATTAGAGTCCTACCTTATTACGAATATTTGTATGTTCTTAAGATTTTAACAGCATGTAACAAAAACCATGTATAATGAAAAGGCTGAAGGACACAAATCAGAAATTTAATGCATTTGTTGTTTTACGCCTTTATTTTAAATGAATATGATATAATTCAAAAGTAAGTCTGCTAAAATCCCTCACTGGTAATATGGTTTTCATAGGCCAGGATTTTTCTTACAGCTGAAGCATACTTTGCAAATGTTATGGAAGAAGGTCAAATACAAACGAAGAGAAAAAACGTTAGCTACTTTGTTTCTAATTGCTATTATCGCTTCTGCTAACTGAACTTACAATTATTTGAAGCTGTTTTATTCACTGCAGTTTCTTTGAACTTCTGATACCTTGCAAATGATAATGCTTTACCTATCTGCCGTTAAGCATTTAGAAAATGTTTGAAATTACGTTTAATGTTTGTTGGAAGCAACTAAGCGCTCATTATGAAACACTGATTATTTCTTTACAATCAGTATCGCCATTAGAGTTATTTATTTGCAATTTTACATTTACACTATCATGATTTCGGCTTCAAAGTGCCATTATGAAGTGTTATAAGAGTAATACAATGCCTTAGAGCAAACTGTCATTCAGTCAAGATGGTATTCTTGGTGAAAAGAAGCAGTAGGCCTTATAAGAAATATCGAGCCTTAGGCAATGTGTCTAACAGTATGTTTTAAATACGAGAGTATGCCATCGTAGGCACTGTGTAACACAAAGCACTTGATAATGGCACTTTCAAGCCGAAATCATGACAGTGTAAATGTAAAACTGCAAATAAACAACAGTCTAATGGCGGTACTGATTTTAAAGAAATATGACTATGGCCCCACATTATGAAAAAAAATTATTGAATGAATAGTCTTGTGCATCCTTACCTGCACTGCCTGACGACACACCGTTTCTGACAAATACTTTTGTGTGTAGAATCTTTGATGCAAGCTCATACCTATTACTGAGTAAATTCTGGCAATTTTATTTTCAGTATTACATATATTTGGCTGCATCGCGAAAAATAACATTTCTGTTGACCCAGGAAGCTATCAGATACCTGTAAGCAAGATGAAACTAGTAGTGCATGCCATTAATTTGGTTAGCCTTTTAGTAACATCAGTGGAATGGTGTTTCAGAAAAAAATGCCTTCAGTTCTGTGTCCATCCTCATCCTATTTATTTTAATGTGCATGCAGTTGTGACTGGTGTAGAATAAACTTTGCATGACCACCAGCATTATAACAATATCTGTTAGGACAAGGTGTGGCAAATCTGCAAATTACAGCCTCCTTGACCAGTACTGGTGGCTGGTTGGTTGGTTGGTTGTTTGAAGTTAAAGGGACCAAACAGCAAGGTCATCAGTCCCTTGTTTCAAATAGACTCCATTCTGCTAACGGGACATCTCAGTATAGTCAGAAAAATAAAACGGATAAAGGGGAAACGTAAAAGGGCAGTCACGTTGTCATTAGTAAAAACAAATGAGGGAAGTTGGCAAGAGAACGAACCCAACACTATGCTGAAACAGCATAGGCAAGACCACCTGTGACTTAAAAGGTACAACTGCTATAATGCAGAAAGTACGTATGGGAATAGAAAAACTAACCAAGCCTTAAAAAGAAGGGGTAAAAACAGAGTAAAAGGGAAAGAAAAGAGGATTCCGGTCAGGGAGGTGAATCGGGAATCTCTGAACACTGCCTACAGTGGGAGACACCCAAACACTCACCGCCCTGCCCCAACACCAGAGGGAGATTAAAAACTTTAAAACTGAGAATAAAAACCACTCTCCCGGAGGAAACCTAGAACCAGAGAGACCATCCGGGAATCGTCAGCCAACATCAAAAGTAAAGTGTGGGGTAGTCTGTACTTAGCACGAAGAGCCAAAAGAAGGGGGCATTCAACCAAAATGTGGGCCACTGACTGGAAGGCTCCACAACCACATAGCGGGGGTGGCTCATCACGCAAAAGGAAACCATGGGTCAGCCTGGTATGGCCAATGCGGAGACGACACAGTGTGGTCGAGTCCTTGCGGGAGAGGCTAAAGGAAGAACGCCATGGGCCTGTATTCACCTTAATGGCACGAAGTTTATTAGACAGTGGAGTAGCCTCCCAAGAATTGGCCCATGACTGTGCAAAGTGGGATTTGATGTGAAGCCGTAAATCCGCTGCAGGAGGGGTTACAGAAAACGGGGGGTAAGTAACTGCTCCCCCAGCCAAACGATCAGCGAGCTCATTACCCGGGATACCCACATGGCCCGGGACCCATACGAAGTCAATGGAACATGCAGCACGGTGAAGATCAGCGAGATGGTCATGGATGGCAGAGACCAAGGGATGGCGCGAAAAACACCGGTCAATAGCAAGAAGGCCGCTCATCGAGTCCGTACATAACAAAACGCGGTTGTGTTGGGATTGTTTAATAAAGGTAAGGGCCCGGGAAATTGCCATCAATTCCGCAGTAAACACCCCACATGAGGGTGGCAGTAGATGATTTTCCGTTCCAACAAAGGACGTGAAGGCATACCCAACATGATCAGCAGATTTAGAGCCATCAGTGTAAAAAACAACAGCATCCCGAAACTCCCATAAAATTTGGCGGAAAAAGGAACGGAACACCACCGGGGGGATGGAATCTTTCGGACCGCGGCGGAGATCCATCCGAATTCGAGGCCGAGGAACTAACCAAGGAGGGGTGGAGGGGAGGGAGCGAGGAAGACAGGACAAAGAAGGAAGCCGAAAATCACGGGTAAGAGACGCAAGGCGCAGCCCAACCGGTAAACCCGCCCGAGGGCGGGAGTCAGGCGGGCGACGTCCATGGTCTGGGAATAGGATAGAATAGGAAGGATGAGCGGGAGAAGAACGGATAGTAAGGGCATAAGACACCAGAAGCTGGGACCGCCGAACAGAAAGGGGGGGGATCCCAGCTTCAACCAGGAGACTATCAACAGGGCTAGTAGGGAAGGCACCGGTGGCCAAACGGATACCACGATGGTGGACTGGATCCAGCACGTGCAGCGTGGAAGGAGCAGCTGAACCATAAACTTGACAACCATAGTCCAAACGTGACAGAACTAGAGCACGATAAAGACGGAGGAGGAGGGAACGGTCCGCACCCCAGGAGGAGTGGGCAAGGAAGCGAAGGACATTGAGTTTACGGAAACATCCTACCTTCAGGAGTCTGATATGGGGCAGCCATGTGAGCTTGTTGTCGAAAAGAAGACCTAGGAAACGAAACTGTGGAACCACAGGCAATCTTTGTGCAGCGAGATAGAGCTCTGGATCAGGGTGGACCGTAGTACGGCGACAGAAGTGGACCACCCGCGATTTTGAAGGAGAGAATTGAAACCCGTGGGAGAGGGTCCATGCAGAGGCACGCCGTATAGCCACCTGGAGCTGCCGTTCTGCAGATGCCATCGAGGAGGAACTAACCCAAATGCAGAAATCATCCACATACAGGGCAGGGGCGACCAAGGGACCGACAGAGGCCACAAGTCCATCGATAGCAATGAGGAAAAGAAGGACACTCAAGACAGAACCCTGTGGGATGCCCGTCTCCTGGGTCTGTGGAGAACTAAAAGCAGTACCAACTCGAACTCTGAATGACCGATGGATCAGGAACTGGCGGATAAAAATCGGGAGTGGGCCCCGAAGACCCCACTGATGAAGGGTTAGTAAGATGTGATGGCGCCAGGCCGTGTCATAGGCCTTGCGAAGGTCAAAAAACACTGCAACCAAATGGCGGCGCTGGGAAAAAGCCTGCCGAACTGCGGATTCCAAGCGAAGCAAATGATCGATTGGAGATCGTCCCTCTCGAAAGCCACACTGGTAAGGGGACAATAGATCCCGAGATTCGAGGACCCAAGTGAGCCGACGGGCTACCAGCCGTTCAAGTAACTTACAACCAACATTGGTCAAACTAATTGGCCGATAGCTGTCAACAGATAGGGGGTTCTGACCAGGCTTAAGGACAGGAACCACAATGCTATCCCTCCACTGAGAAGGGAAGTCACCCTGGAGCCAGATACGGTTAAACACCCGAAGAAGATGGTGCCGTTGTGGAGCACTGAGATGTTGAAGCAGCTGGTTATGAATGGAATCTGGGCCAGGAGCCGTATCATGAGAAGCAGATAGAGCAGAAAGAAATTCCCATTCAGTGAAAGGTTCGTTGTAAGATTCTGACTCACAAGTGGTGAAACATAAGGTGACAGCTTCAGCCTGCTGTTTTTGATGAAGGAAAGCAGCTGGATAGGAGGCCGACGCTGATGCCACTGCAAAATGGGTCGCAAGATGTTCTGCGAGAACTAATGGGTCCGTACAAATGCCATCTGGGAGGTGAAGGCCTGGGAGGGTGGACTGCCGATGGCAACCTTGGAGAGAGCGAAGTGTAGCCCATACCCGTGACAGAGGGACAGTGGAACCAAGGGAAGAAACGAATCGTTCCCAACATATCCGCTTGCTCTGTTTGATTAAATAACGGGCTTTAGCGCGAAGGCGCTTAAAGGTAGAAAGGCTGGCTACAGATGGGTGCCTCTTAAAGTGTTGCAAAGCTCGACGGCGATCACGGATGGCAATGGCAATGGCCGTACTCCACCACGGGACTTGCCGACGACGAAATTGTCCAGATGAGCGCGGGACAGCAAGGTTAGCAGCGCGAACAATCGCGTCAGACACGTCACGTAGGACGTCATCAATACAACCCGACAAAGAGGGAGGAAACTCGACCTGTGCAGTATATAGAGGCCAATCGGCGCGGTGGAAAGACCAACGAGGTAACCTCTCCATCGGGGAGCGGGAAGGGAGCGTGATAATCAACGGGAAATGGTCACTATCACAAAGGTCGTCGTGTGGCGACCAGTGTAATGAAGGGAGGAGAGAGGGAGAAGAAAGAGAAAGATCAATGGCAGAAAAGGTACCATGACCAGCACTGAAATGAGTAGGGGAGCCATCATTAAGAAGGCACAGGTCGTGGTCTGCAATAAATTGGTCGATAAGAAGACCTCGTCTAGATGGATAGGCACTGCCCCACAAAGGATGATGAGCATTAAAATCCCCAAGGAGGAGGAAGGGAGGAGGAAGTTGCTGAAGAAGGGTGGTTAAGGCAGCAGGTGTAAGAGTTCTGTCAGGAGGGAGATAAAGATTGCATACTGTGACTGCAGAGTCTAAGTGGACCCTAACAGCAACCGCTTCCAATGTAGTTTGGAGAGGAATCCACGTGCTAGCAATGTCTGTACGGACCAACGTACAAACGCCACCAGAAGCCCGCAAGGGTCCGACCCGATTTCGACAGAAAACACGGAACCCACGGAGGGTCGGTGAGTGAGCATCAGTAAAATGAGATTCCTGGAGAACCACACAAGCTGCTGAGTAGGACGAAAGAAGGGATTTCAATTCCGGAAGGTGACGATAGTAGCCATTACAATTCCATTGGAGAACCACAGAACGATGGTTTAAATGAGGGCTGAACACGCTAAATCCAGTCATACCGCCGGGTCCCCACCCGTCACCGACAAGGAGGGGGCGACATCCATAAACGACAGGTCAGAATCCGGTTGTGAAGCCGGGGAAGGGACCTCCGGTGACACCAGAGGCTCTTTGTCCCGGGACTTATGTTTCTTCTTCTTTTCAGGCTGAGATCGAGGAGGGCTGTGTGGCATAATGGAGCCAGCTGCAGCAAGATCAGGAACAGAAAGAGACCGGGCGACCTGGGGGCCGATAGACCGCGGCTCTCGCGGTCGCCGCGCTGCAGCAGACCTTTGACCTGGAAGGTGCCGGGAAGGGGCATCCCGGGAGAGGCGCCCTTGACCAGCAGACGCCGAAGGAGTGGGACACTTCTCCGGCTGGGGAGGGGGAGCGGCGCCCAGAGGAGAAGGTGTGGGAGCCGCAGGGGAGGGGGGAAGGAGAGGGGTCCGGGACGGGGGTAAGGAAGGGGAGTACTGGTGGCAACACAGGGATCAGAGGAGAGCAGTGTGGAGTCAATTGGTGGAGGCTGGTGGGGCAAGACTATGTATGATGTCTGCAGTATGAGCAGTGATGGCACATTTGAAATAATTGATGAAAGGCACTGTCTTGATTCTGCTGATATGCCAGTGCTTACCTGGAATGATGTCCTTACTTGCATTATAAGACTTCTTGCAATTGTGGATTTAGGCAGAGATTACTGAATATTATTGGTCTTCCCTACGGATTAACATGGTGTTACTTGTGTCTGGCTAAGGATTAATTCTTTGCATCAGCTTGCACATCTTATACATTGCTATACTCCCATTGTGATTAAAGACACCTTACATTTTGGTGGCTCAAAACTAGTGAAGAGAGGGCGGACTATTGCCTATGTGAATTAACTTCCGTTGTTCGAGGCAGTATCAAGATTTTGACAGTTTTTTTACCTAAAACGTTTCTCATCTCTCAATACCCTTCCCGAGTTTTACGTAACACTCCACATCTTTGTCAGATATGGCATATGGCATTGTGTGTGAGAAGTGTTGGTAGTCAAACCTTTTTTATTCCATTGACACATGGACAGAGAACATGACAGTACATTAAACATAGGTTACCCCTAGTTATATTGAATGGAAGGTTACTGAAGCATTGCTGCCAAACTTTGATGGGTTTGATGTAACTGTATAGAGATGCGAGTTTACATGAAGATCGTAGCACAATGTGATTAACTGATGGAGATAGCCATGTCATTGATAAGGGGAGTGAATTTGAAAGTTAGGATAGCCTAATTAATGCTGTCATTGCTACCTTGTGACTGTCCTTGCTATGGCTATCAATTTTACGGATGTTGGTTTCCAAAACTAATTATGGTTGATCTGAGATTATGTAAAATGTGTGACATTTGCTTGGATGGGCATTTGAGGTCCAGTAAACGTTGGCATCTGAAATGTTGTATCAGTTGCCACTGACTGGAGGTTAACGGCTGTTAGCAATACTGGACCCTGCAGTGGATTGTGGCAACTTGTGGTGGCTAAGAATTGGCCAGAGGAAACTACATTGCATTCTTTCAACCCAAGTTTTTTCCTGTGTTTCAAATCTTTTTTATTGCATCTGCTGCCTCATACATTCCAATATTCCCTTTGGTCCAAGGCGTGTAAATTCATTCCTCATTGTTTTCTGACCTGCATGTCTAATTCACTGACTTTGCTTGCACAATTATCTAGTGATTTAAGAAAGTTTTGTCTCGGTGTTCCAAGAATTTGCAAAATTTGAAGGATGTATGTTTGTTAAATGTACGATTGTTGAGAATTCTTTCAGTTTCATATTCTTAGTTCATCTCTCTTGATGTAAATTTTTGGAAAGTAATGTTTAGTATTAATAAACGTTTTGAAGTGTTGCTCTGTCTTTTGAGACAGTGTCCATACTCCAGGTACCACTTGGTATGCTTTGCTGGAAACTCCTTTTTAGCCAACCTAAACAAGGTAAGTATTGTGCAATTTAGATGAGGCCACAAAAAGCCGGATTACCACAGTGACAGTCAACAGCCAGCAGGTGAATTGGTAGCATCACGTTTCTGGGCGTTTGCGCCAACTGCCAACTACATTGGGAACATGGCGTTCATCCAACCGAGAAAAAAATGTGATCAGCTTCTTTTGCGTCAAGAAAGCTCTCATATTGGAGACGAAATGGTCACAAAAGCAGCTTAGTTTGTTCCTGTGCACTCTATGAAAAGAAACCTAATTACCTTCTGGGCCGCCTATTCTCTTCCCCTGACTATCTTCACTGCTTAGTAAAGTGAGTATATTCGTGTGTAAAGTTATGTCAAGAATCTGAGGTATTCCCAGCTGGCTAAAGTTGTTTGCTTCTCAATACATTTAGTTGTCTAATGTGTTGCTGTCAAGGACTCCATTGTCTGAACACAGCTCAGCATTTCACATGTGTAACACCAAATCAATGAATGACAAGTTACGTAACCTGTCACTGCTGTGGAGACGTTAAGTTTGCTGTTTTGGAACTTTTTGATCTCCTTCCCACTGAGCTCAAAAGCTCATTGAATATTACTCCTTAAGTCAACTACAGCATTGTCTCTCGCCGCTTATGCTACTCTGTTGAGCGGCATGTGAACGGACTGCTTACCTAAGGTAAAATGAAGCTTTGGAGTTTCACAGTTGACAGCTGTTTCAGGGGTCTATGTAGCTTCACATCGGTAGGTTTTACCTGAAAGTGTCCTACATGTGACCCCCGTGTAGCGCTAGGAGAACAACACCTGTTTGTTAGACAACAGCTGTATGTCTCCTTGATGTACGCGAAGATCTTATTGGACAGATAAGGAATGAATCGGCAGTACATCGGAAGTTATTTTTACAGGGTCACATCTCTAGGAAAATGAGAGCAGTTATTTATGTCAAATGAAAATTCGAGAGCATTAGCAGAAATTCTACCGAACATGCTGTTCAAAAGCAATGATATGTCCTACAGGGAAACCGTGCAGATGGAGATCAACTACGCTCTGGAGGAAAAATAGATACGATACTGCTGCTGCGACGTACACAATGTCTACCGAGTAACCAAGAAGTCCGACTTCAATAGAAATGCTTACCTGCTAACCAACTCACGACACTATTAATTAACCACCGAAACTGGTGAACTAATCGTAACTGGTATCTACAATCTCTTTCCTTGGCCGACGTGTTCTTCAGACATTGTGAAGTAGGCAGTAGAAAACAACATCCATTTTGTTTTCAATGCTGAAGACCGATGCCATCACTTAAGTAGCTTGGAACTGGAGAACGACACAAACCTGCGTTTGGCACTGCTGACAGGCACCATCGCTTTGTCACAACTCAATTTTGTCAGATTTCCCTCATTCAATACTACGTCGCTCAGGGGAACTTTCCCATTGATAATGGTAATTCCTCTGTACAAAGGGAACCTGCAAACAGTTGATTGGTATGATTTGTTGTAAAACGATGAATGCCTGGACTGAATTCCTCTTTCTGCTGGTAACAAGAAAAGCTTTGTGATGTTCACAGCAACAGCAAAGATGCATATACCCTGAGGATATATAAAGAATATATTCCTGGCTGAGACAAGAAATGCGAGGAACTCTAGAATTAGAAGTTACTGCCAGAATAAAACTGTACTGGACAGACTACAGCTAAGGACCTCTGTGTTTAGTGTTCTAGTGCTCTACCGACTGTTCCAGACACGTAGCAGCAACGCACTAACTTTATCACCACTTTCCATAGGCTTCTGGAATGAACTGATAGTTAGGATTTTCCAAAAAATGCACAAACAGCCAGCTTTTGTCCCCATACGAAACTGTGCTTCTGTATGTGATGGCCAAGACTTTGAATGCAAACCTTCAGAAGATGATGCCAACCGCGTTGGCTTTTATTTGTTAGCAGCCTAGAGTATCATCTGGAGACTGGGCCTACAGTACCATGTTATGATGAAATCCCAATTCAAAAGGTTAAAGCTTGTTGAAAGCACGTCTTGTGACATACCAGAGCACTGTAGTAAATAAAATCAGTAGCTAGGAATTCCTCCAAAATGGCTCACCTGACAGCGCTATATCAGTCTCAATGCTACTTACGCATTACATCGTGGATGCGCCAGAAATAATTTGTAAAATCTGGTTACGCTGCTGATTGGGTAATAGGAATGAGGCAAAATTTATTAAAATACCGAAGGCGTTACGACATCTAATTTATCTGCACTGACAGTACTTGTGTAAACTGAGGCTTAACCTAAGCCGGCCGCGTTGGCTGTTCGGTTCTAGGCGCTCCAGTCCGGAGTCGCGCTGCTGCTACGGTCGCAGGTTCGAATCCTGCTTCGGGCATGGGTGTGTGTGACGTCCTTAGGTTAGTTAGGTTTAAGTAGTTCTAAGTTCTAGGGGACTGATGACCACAGCAGTTGAGTCCCATAGTGCTCAGAGCCATTTGAGCTTACACCTAATCGTACTAAAACGTGACTTCTGACAACGCAGGGAGCACAACAGATACACAGTCTGTTGACTCAGTGCACACAAAGGAGTAGGTAGCGCCTGTCCCAGGAGCATTGGGAGTCTGGACAAGTGGCTACCATCATTCCAGACAGTTTGCGGTTTTTTTGTAAGGCGCAAAAATTTGAGTCTTACGCGCCCAAGTCAGAACCATAGAACAATCGACGGAAGGAAAGAGCTTAAAAACAAAGACTGAGAAAGGTCCATAAAATACGCCATAGACACAATGGAGGTCCTGAACTGAATATTAAATGTCTTTCACCGTATTGCTACGACGGATCGAAAGCAAAACGCGGTCGACAGTCCGTGCGTCGCTCGCTAAGGCGTGAGATAACGTAACAGCAAACTTAAATGAGAACGTAAGTTTTTAAGAAAAGGGCATTCCGTCGGGATGTCGCGATCCGTCAGAGACTGAGGGTAATGAGTACAAACTGGTGAGGGATTATCTTTAAACAAATGACGATGGCTAAAAGGACAGTGCGCAATACGAAACCTAGCTAAAATGATCTCACGTCGAGAGGGCAGAGGAGGAGGTTGTCCATATCACTGGGAGAGCCTCAATAACCTGGAGATTGTTCCCTAGAATGGAGGACAAGTGGTAATGACAAAGTGACACCACCTGCTGACAGGCTGGAACAGTGATCACCTGAAAGAGTACAAGACCTAGCAGGCTGGGGTAAGAGGACAGCAGTCTTGGCAGCAGCTTCAGCAGGCTCATTTCCTGTCAGGCTGACATGAACAGGAACCCACAGTAATGTCACAGCGGCTCCATCAAGGGTGAGCAAGTGAGTTTTCCAGGACTCATTGCACAGAGGGGTGGGCAGTGTACAGTGCACAAAGACAAGGGCACTAAGTCTGAGCAGATGACAGTTGGAAAGCCTGTGTCACCAGATGTACTCTGGCCTGATAAAGGGAGAAGAGCTCTGCAGCTAATATTGAGCAGTGTTGCAGAAGCTGATACTGAAAAACTTGTGCGCCAATGACAAAGGCACACCTGATAGTACCCTTCTGTACACAGATGGCTCTGGCTGTGCTATCTCGAAGTCCCTTGTGTGGGTAGTGAAAGTGAAGGCAATAGAGCGAGGCAGCATTAGTGTCCTTAGGAAGCAAATTAAAGCTCAGGTGAACATGGTCCGCCACACAAAGCCGAGGTGCTGAAGGGCTCACTCCAACTGGGTGAGTTGCAGGCAGTGCAAAGTTCAGCTGCTGGAGCAAGAACTGGAAATGGACTCCAGGAGGCAACTGAAAAGGGATAGGCCCTATACTGAAAGGAGTCATCGAAGGAGGCATACGATGGGTGGCCAGGCATGGCAGCGTAACTCCATGTGTATCTGTTCAGGAGAATATCTCATCAGTATGACTGTGGTAGTTCAGCATCTTCAGTGTACACTAAAAGGCGCCAGTGGCCAAACAGATGCCACAATGGTGGGTAGTGTTGAGATCGTGTACGACGGACAAATGCATAAACAGAGCACCTGTAGTCTAGTTTCGAATGGACAAGGGACCAGTACAAACAGAAGACGGTGGTTCGATCTGCTCCCAGGAAGTACAGTTGAGGACACGTAGGAAATCGAGGAACCACATACCAGTGGGATGCCAGGTAGGACACATGGGAGAATGAAGAGTTTTCTATCGAACATGAGCCCCAGGAATTTCGTAGTTCCAACGAACAGAAGAGCAACAGGCCAAAGATGTGAAGATGGTGGGAGAAACGGACTGCTCTGCCAGGAATCCACACAACTGTTTTGTCAGTGGAAAAAGGAATACAGTTGTCGATGCTCCATGAGCAAGGAAGTTCGAGACCTCGCTGAAGACGTCGCTCTATGTGAGAGGTCCGTGGAGAACTGCAGTAGATGACAAAATCGTCAATGAAAAGGGAACCAGAGAGGCCTGGCAGGAGACAGACCGTTATAGCGTTAATGGCGGTAGCGAGGAGGACAATACTGAGGACGTAATCCTGAGGTACGCCGATTTCTTGGATAAAGGTGTCTGACGGGACGCAGCCCACACACACATTGAAACCTCCATATTTTAAAAATTGTGGAGGGGAACAGGAAAGCTAGGAGTAGAGGGTACAGAGGAAGCCAGTCATCCAACAGATGTCGTGGGCTTTCTCCAAATCGTGAAGTATAGCTTGCCTGGGGTTTCCGTAGAAAGCCGTTCACGGTGTAGGTGGACAAAGTGATGAGATTGTCAACAAGAGAATGGCGCACTAAATCCACACTGGGCACTGGTTAGTAAATTGCAGGACTAATCACTGTACCAGCTGGTGATGAATCTTATGTTAGATCACCTTGAAAACAGCTGCTGAGGGAAATGGGGCAGTAGCTAGAAGAGTGCTTGTTCTTACCATGCTTATATGCTTGTGTTTGACAGTGGCTTCAGTCCAGCATCTGGGAAATCTTCCCTCCACCCAGAAGACATTGTACATATGAAGGAGAGAACACTTGCCTGCGAGAAAAGGTGCTGCAACATCTGAATGTTAACATCATCCAGCCCTGGGGCAGAGGATCAGGATGAAGTGAGAGCACCGTACACCTCCCTCGTTGTATAGGCGACATTGTGGCCATCACGTTTCTGATAAAGTTATTGTCCGAGCCACCGCCACTTGTTTTCAATCGAGGAAGGCCGGGTGGTAATGTGTAGAGCTCCAAACATCCACAAAACAACAGCCCAAGGTACTGTAGATAGCAGTGGAGTCTACTATGACATCTGCTACTGTCATGCCGCAAATTTGAGAAAGGACATTTCTCCCAGACTGCCGTGTGAGTTTGGCCCACATGAAAGAGCGAGTGGTACTTAAAATTAGTAAATGAAATTCACCTACGTTTTTGCTATCTCTAAGAATACAGCGCCAATGCGCATGCAACTGTTTGTAAGGAATGTAGTTTGCCATCGTAGGACGACAGTTACAAACGCGTTGAGCACGTTTCCGTCCACAAAATGCGTCGCGGCTCGCCTCAGTCCACGAGAGAGCCAGGACACAATGCAGTAAAGAGGAAGTCCGAGGAATGAAATGTGCAGCGGCAGCAAGGGTACGTTTTTAAGGTATTCTACCTCCTCAGCGCTAGTGGAAGTTTTTTCATTGAAGGTCACCAGGGAGGAGTAAAGCCTCCAATCAGCCTTAGAAAGCTACCAACCGTTTTACATGTATGTAGGGGTATGCGTCAGTGAAAGGATAGCACACAGGAAACTGTTGCTCGAGTACACGTCACAGAATGGACCACTCGAGACAAGCTGCACAGAGCAGAACGAGAGGTCCAAATGGGAATAGCTGTGTGTGGAGTCTGATAGGAACGTGGGTGCTCCAGTGTTAAGGGTGATGAGGTTGAGTTTATAGTGAAGGTCGGCTGAGATAGCGCACGTCTCGCAGGTTCTTGAAGAGCATCAATGTGTATGGTGTGCATTAAAGTCACGAAGTTGCAGAAAGAGGTGAGGGCGTTGGCCAAAGGCTGGAGGTGGTCTACACTGCTAACCCCACATGCTGGAGTGATGTGAACAATAGGACGGGGAAGAAGTGAAGGAAAATGCAAACTATAACAACCTGCAGTCTAGTGTTCGGTGACATGGTTTGAATATGAACGTCACCCAATACGAGCAGCATGAATCCTTCACGAGCTGGAAAGCAATCATTTGGGGGGGAAGGTCGACGTGGACTGGAAAGAAATGAAAGAAGTCTTTGGCGTCACAAGGGCGATTTTGTTTTCTGGAGGCAGATAAGAGAATGCTACGATTCCAAGAGCAGCTTAATTCCTCCTTGCTGGATGTATTGAGAAACATTCCACTGGCGGGAAGTCATGACAGGGAAACGGGAGGAGGGAAAATGATTGGTTGTCACCTCAGTGGCTGGGTGTCCGCCTTCAAAGCCTCACTGCTATAGGGTGCAGTGGCTGGAGGCACCTATTCCATGCAATCTACAGAAGTGTCGGCATTCTCACTTAGTGTGTAACTTCCATGGCAGGAGAAAGGTTGGCACTGGCAGAACAGAGGCTGGGCAGGAGGTTATCATGCGACAACACTGCTTATCAGGACCTGCGAGTCAGTGAAGGGGAAGAACGTTTGCCTTTGGTATCTCTGAGCCTTTGCAGTTAGCAGATGAAGGCTCAGGTGTGTGTTGGCTTGCAGGAAGTTTAAAACCCTCACAGGCAACTCAGTCTGTGATTTCCAGCCTTCTGGTTGTGTAGCAGGTGATTTTGCCACCAGAGAAGATCTGGTGGCTTGTTGCACAGTTGGAGGAGGAGGAGATACTAACATGATACTGGGCGATTTTACAACTGCAATGCTAAATTGGAGGTCACATGTCTGTGTAGCGATTTCGTTTGTGGAGCAAGGAGTACGAAGAATGACGCTGTTAGTACCAGATGGAGGACAACACAGCTTGGTAATTACAGGGTAAGGCTCTTTTTCCTTCTCTCGGATCTCCTGGACAGCTTGCTCATGGAGATACACAGGACATTAACGAAATGAGGCTGCATGGTCGCCATTGTAGTTTATACAGCAGGGAGAAGGTGGCAGGCAATTGCCTGCATGAACATCCCTACCACAAGTAATACATTCGGCTATTTCGGCAAGATATTTGAGTGTTGCTGGAATCTAGACACCAGTAGCAGCTCACTGGGCTTTTCATGTGGCACGCGATGAACTACTTAGCTTGCCCTGATCTGACAGAAGCACTACTGTATCAGATGTGATATAGTGCATGTAGGCATTCCAGTTTCATCAACCTCATTACCTGGTGGTGTTCATACATTCAGATAACACTCACTGTAGGAAACCCAGAAGTGCCAGTGCAAGATCAAAAGAAACGCATCCCACATGTGGGAGTATTAAAATCCTAATGGTGAAGTTCATATTCAGCGAAGTGCCACAGTTTGAAGTGCTCACGAAAAGCAGTGAAGCTCATTGTGGTAGTTACAGAAAGCTGGTTCAAACTCAAAACTGATAGAGTTTTAGGGAAAATTTAGGTGTATATCGAAAGGGTAGCCAAATGAGAGATGGAGGTGGTGTATTTGTCGCAGAGTAACTCAAATCCACAGAGAGAAATTGAAGCTGCATGTGAGTGATTGAGCAAGACTGGGTATAATTCTAACCTATCGCCCGACAGACTCTTCTCCCGATGTAACTGAAAACTTTAGAGGAAACCTCAGTTCACTTCTTAGAAAGTTCCCCAATCATACTGTAATCATTGGTGGAGACTTCGATCATCCAACAATTGGGAAAATTACAGTTTTTTTAGTGGTGGGTGTGGTAGAACGTCCTGTGAAAGTTCACTAGATGCCTTCAACAATTATCTAGAACTGATAGTTAAGAACCCCAGTCAAGATGGAAATATATTGGATTTAATGCAAGGAACAGACCTGAACTCTGAGGATATCGACATCGAAACTGGTATCGGCCACCATGATGTGGTTGTGGCAACAATGGTTACTGAAGTACAGATGTCAACTAAAACAAGCAGAACGAGATATGTATGTTCTGTGAACTAGATAAAAATCAGTGGCGTCCTATGCCAATGAACTTTCAGCATAGGGCAGGAGCATGTATCGGAATTATGGCTCAAGTTCGAAAGGGTAATTGACCATGTGCTTGATAGATATGTACCCAGTACAACAGTTCATGATGGGAGATAACCTCCGTGATACAGAGTAGCTGTAAAAGAACTTCTAAAGGTACATTACTGCATAATAGGTGTGAAAGTGTAGGGCTATAGAAAGGTGCTGCATGAAACACGTTTGCTTGTCAGAGAAAAGCGTGATGCCTTCAATGACAACCGCAACAAAATATTGTCAAATGGCATTTTATAATACCCAAATAAATTCTGGTCATATGTAAAGGCTGCCAGTGGCACCAGTGTTAGGGTCCAGTCCCTAGAGAATGAGAGGGACTGAAAGTGAGGGTAGAAAAAGCAGAAGGTTGACATGCATTACTCCGTTTCCAAATGCTCCAATACAATGGAAAATCAAGGAGAATTTCCTGAAATTATTCCTCATAACATTGAAAAGATGAATGAAATAAGTACTAATGTCAGTGGCGTGAGAAGCAGCTGAAATCTGAAATTTAACAAAGCTTCAGGCTCCCATGTTATTTGTCAGATTCTATACTGAATTTGCGGCTGAGTTAGCCCTCTTATCATCTATCTTAGATCCCTTGAACATGAAACTGTACCCAGTTCTTGTGGAAACGCACAGGTCATACCCACCTATAAGGAACGTATAGAAATGAAGCAGAGTTCTACCTTCCAGTATCCTTGTCATCGACTTTTTGTAGAATCTTAGATGATGTTCAGAGCTCTAACATAATGGGTACTTTGTTTTGAGCAGAATGACCACCTCAATGCCAACTCGCATGGATTTCGGAAACTATCATGTGCCACCCAACTTGCACTTCTTAGATGACATCACGGAAACCAGGCAGATGCAGTGTTTCTTGATTTCCCATAAGCATTTGACGAACTATCACACCTACACTTATTGTCAAATGTACCATCATGTGGAGTATGAAGTGAAATTTGTGACTGGCTTCAGGAACTTTTGGTTGGGAGGCCACAGCATGTTGACTTGGATGGACACACATCGCCAGCTGAAATAACATTCACCAGTGTGGCCCTGGGAAGTGTATTGGGACCCTTGCTGTTTGTACATTAATGAGCCTACAGACGGCACTAGTAGTAAAATCAGGCTTTCTGCAGTTTTCTATAATCAATTACTATCTGAGAGAAGCTGCATAAATACTCAGTAAGATGTTAAGGTTTCAATATGCTGCAGAGATTGGGAACTTGCTCTAAATGTTCATAAATGTGAAATTTTGCAGTTCACGAAACTAGGAACTTGGTATCCTTTCACTATAACATCAGTGAGTCGCTGGTGGAATAGGACAGCTCATACAGCTACCTGGGTCTAACACTGCAGGGACATGAAATGGAATTATAGGTTCAGCAGTGGGTAAAGCAGGCGGCACACTGGTTTATTGAGAGAATACTGACCACATTCAATCTGTGTACAACGTAGATGGCTCACAAATCACTCGTGCGACCAGTTCTAGAATATTGCTGAAGTATGTGGGACCGATACGAGATAGGATTAACAGAAGATATGTAACGTATACACAGAAGGGCAGCACGAACTGTCAGGTTTAATTCGTGGGGGAGATGCTGAAGGAACATACTCTCCAAGATAAGAGTTAACTATCCCGACAAAGTCTGTCAAAATTTCAAGAACCGGCTTTGATTACTCTGCGATTACTGCCTAACCCCTACGTATTGCCCACACTGAAATCGTTAGTATAAGATGCACGCACAGAGGCATTCAAACGATCGCTCTTCCTGCGCTGTACATGTGAATAGGACAGGGAAAAACCTTAGTAACTGGTACAGTGGGACGTAACCCCTGCCATGCACCTCACGGTCATTTGTTGGATATAGATGCAGATGTAGATGTAGGCGATACCATCTTGAAACTCATCTACCATCGTCCTCTTGTTTCCTCCCATACAGGCCAATTATCGTACTTTTCCTGTTGCCAGTCTACAACTGGCAGAACTGTTGTCGTAGCTCTTTCACATGTCCTCTTTACTTGGGCGTCCTCGCTTTCATTTTTCTTTCCAGCTAATAGTCTACCCGAAATTTGCGTTTTTAATTGACGCAGTGGAATGTGCCGTTCTTTAAGAAACCTGCAGTCTTTACTATATTCGAGTAACCTGGTGACTACCCCAATTTTAATTGTGTGCCGGAAGCTGTATAAGTACTACCTCATCGATGTTGTTTTATTTGTATAGTGACGATTTGTCAGATTATTACCACCCATACACGTATTGTAGGACGCAATAACGTCTTCTCTTGGGACTTGCACGTATTGTCTTTGTGATATGGTTGGTTGGTTGGTTTTGGGGAAGGAGACCAGACAGTGAGGTCATCGGTCTCATCGGATTAGGGAAGGACGGGGAAGGAAGTCGGCCGTGCCCTTTGAAAGGAACCATCCCGGCATTTGTCTGGAGAGATGTAGGGAAATCACGGAAAACCTAAATCAGGATGGCCGGACGCGGGATTGAACCGTCGTCCTCCCGAATGCGAGTCCAGTGTCTAACCACTGCGCCACCTCCCTCAGTCTTTGTGATATGGTCTACGTGTGTATTATACCAACGAAATCTGACAAAGTAACACGTTTGTTATCGTACCGTATCACTACAATGAATCTCCCTGCATCGTTTGTTGGACATGCCATTGCTCCTCGTTCTCCATCCTTCATGTCTTCTCGTTGGGCACGTCGATTTTTCAGCTTATTTGCTCTTAATGTCCCAATGGGAAAGATGCCTCTATTCAACAAGTACTAAGGTGTGTCATTCGTAAAGACTTTGTCGGGTGTACCTTGAAATTTTAGTTTTCTGGCAACGTGTGAATTTTACGACTACTTAACATGGGAGTCCTTCCCCTGCTTTTCTGTTGCATTTTATATTTTCCTGCTACACCCTGAGAAATGTCAGTCGTGTAAGTAGCCAGAATTTCGTGCCCTACCCCTTGAATCCCTACCTCATAGGTTTGTTTTTGCTGATGTTTCATGGTGCGTTTGACTTCAAGAACACCACTACAGTGTCTAAGTAATGGTTGCTTTTAAAGTTTTCAAACAATTTTTTCTGATTTGATTCAGTCATGGGTTATTTTCCAGGGATTGCCCCAGTGCTGTGAGCCACTAATGAATTTTCGGAGTTGAGGACGCTCAACAGTTTTTCAAATCTGTTTCCTGACATAATGGTACGAATCAATGGGTAGTCATATGGGTCTCTCAGTAGCAACGAAAGCTAGGATTTGATGAAGTCTCATTCTAAGATACATGCCTAACATTTGTTCCAGTTCCAACTTTTCTGTGTCCACTGTTCCGGTCTTCTGTATGCTATACTGATTTGACTGGTGTACCAAGTTGTGAAGCATGTCATCCACCTCCTGAGTTCAAAAATGTTCAATAAGAGTTACTAGCTCAGCAGCAGCTGATGCAGGAAGAGGAACAATTAGTCCTGTGACTGGA
The DNA here is from genome assembly GCF_021461395.2 of Schistocerca americana. NCBI lineage: Eukaryota > Metazoa > Arthropoda > Insecta > Orthoptera > Acrididae > Schistocerca > Schistocerca americana. Next base: position 31,716,929 of record NC_060128.1, read on the forward strand.
GCAACGTCCCCTTCTTCCAGAGAAGTTCAGACTTTCCTGCAGCTTTTCCGTCCCTTGTACGGACACTTCTTCAGGAAAATAATCTTCAGCATCACTGTCAAAAGAGAGGAATATGGGGTATACTTGTTCACGTGCTAGCGAGTCTAGCCAGAACGGCATTGGTTTCATCAGCACCATCTGGATACACATCTCTTACTGCCATCAGTCTCGTGGAGAACATATAATGTATCTTCGATGGATAGCCACAAAAGCGATAGAGAATCACTTACTTCGATTGTATCACGAGTTCAAGTGTTTCATGATGTGAAACACTGAATTCATCCACAACTACGTTATTCATTGCCCTACCTAACATTTTTACATGCATTTTCTGTCCCTGTTACAACACACTAGAATAGTTATTCCATTCTGAAACAATGTTTACCATTTGTGGAATGGCAACATAATATATATATTGAAATATTCCAAAATTTGCAGTTATATTGTTATATTATTGGATTTCAGCTACTTCGCATGTGAGATATTTGTCATTAAAGCAAGGGACAGCCAACGAGCTGTAGTTCGTAAAAATGCTAAGCATCACAGTGCGAGAGTAAAGACATGAATTTTTTTCTAATATGCGCCTGTACCAAAACGCGCGCCCAGCGTTTAAATTAAATAAACACTATGACCCGCTGGGCGCAGATATTTAAAACCATTGCCTCAGCGCTTGATAGCAAGGAGCTGACAACACAAGAACAATCTATCTTTCGTTAAGAAATATTCTAGAGACCATTATCTTTGTACTTTTGGTCGCCGATATGTTAAGACGTACTTCATAGCATTGCTACGAGTTGTATTTTTATTTTGTGTAAAAACTATGTGAAACTACGGACAAACATTTCGGTAACTCGGGTGTAGATATAATGTACTTACGCACACGCAAGAACATTTAATTTTAAGAAGGAACGGACTGACAAAGCAGCGATTATTTGACTGCGCCATTTACAAAATGAATATCAGGTGTAAATCATGCATTTATTGTGTATTTATCGATGTTTAGAAGTTTAAAGCCAATTTTTTCTAACTATTAATATTTTACGATGCAGTACTCTTCTAATGCTGTTCTTTCACTAACCAAAAATTATGTTCAAATTGTGTATTAGCTTTGTTAAAGGTTCGCTTGTTTCTGATGGACGAAGGCAGGATGATAGTGGGAATAGCTCGTGACTTCCACAAAATGGCGGCCCAAGGTGTTGGAGATACCAGTAGGGTCCACGATAACATTGCCAGCTGTCAGTCCAGAAATTGGGGAATGAATCTTTGTTCCAGAGAGCCGTCCGAGGTTGGTCCACTAAACAGATTCAGGTGTGGAATTGTTACTAGTGAATGAAATACGTCTAGATCTTCTGCTATCCTGAAGAATTCTGACGCTTTTCACACATCTGTTCATAACAAATGCAGTTGGGTAGCGTAGGGTGGCTGTCAAAAACGCTGAGAGCACGTCTCTCTGCGCGAATTTCATCGAGGCCTGCCTCGGTCCACCAAGTGACTGCAACACGTCGCAAAGACGAAGTGTGGGGAATGGAACGTTCTGCAGCAGTAAGGGTAATTGGCCTGCCAGTCAGTCATAGTAAGCTGCCATTTTGGTGTGCACACAGGTCAGGTAGCAGTCAGCAAATGGAGAGCACACAGGAAATGGGCGCTCTAGTATGTGTCAGAAAAAACGGACCACTTAAGACGATGGGCGAGCTGGGCAGTGCAGAATGATAGGTCCAAATGGGAATAGGTCTGCGAGGAAAGGAAAGTGGGTGCTGGAGTGTTAAGGCAGAAGGGGTTAAGTTGGTTAAGAATTTCAGCCTAGAGGACACCTCTGACAGGTACTGGGAGAAACTCAAAGGAGATGATGTGTATTAAAGCCACTGAGTAGCTAAAGTGGGGAAGTAGCTGCCCAATAAGCTGAATGAAGACTGCCCTGGTGACTGCGTGTGTGTGTGTGTGTGTGTGTGTGTGTGTGTGTGTGTGTGTGTGTGTGTGTGTGTGTGTGTGTGTGTTTGAGGTTTACGGGCGCTAAACAGCGGGGTCATCAGCGCCCAAACGCATAAAAACAGGAACACATGCAGTGAAGGGACTAAGACGAACAACGAACAAGGGGAACAGCTAAAAGACACAGACCTGACGCAGTGCCAAATCCTCACAGACAGAGGCAAAACAAGAGGAGAAGGAGTGCACTAAAAAAGGAAAGGAAACACAAGGAAAGGACAGAAACCGAAGGGAAACAAGGAGGTAGACGTGACTGGTTGACCTCTTACCTAAAATCTGGGTGAGCCAGTCATCCAGCAGCACAATAAAAACCTCTCCCTAAAAGCCGTGGCAACAAATTGGACAGGACACAAAACCGTAAAACCTTAAACACAGACGTTGCGTCGTCTTTCAAAATAGAGGGCAAATCCGGTGGCAAAGAAACCACCGCCCTCTGGTCAGAGAATAAAAGACAGTCAAGTAAAATGTGGCGGACAGTAATCTGGACGCCACAAGCACTGCAGATTGGGGGATCCTCCCGCCGGAGTAAAAAACCATGTGTGAAGGGACTGTGCCCGATGCGGAGGCGAGTGAGGAGAACCTCATCCCGCCTGCATGACTGGTAGGACGTACGCCATGGCCGCGTGGTGGCCTTGACCAGACGCAGCTTATTTTCACCGACTGCCAGCCACTCCTCTTCCCACTGACGCATAACGCGAAAACGCAGGAGGGAGGTAACAGCATGGAGGGGGACGGCACAGTCAACAACGTGAGGGAGGGAACATGCATCTTTGGCAGCCACATCCGCCAACTCGTTTCCCCTAATACTCACGTGCCCCGGCACCCAGCAGAAGGAAACCTCCTTCCCCTGCCGCTGCAGGTGGAGGAGGGCATCATGGATGTTCTGGACGACCGTATCCGCTGGGTACAAGTGTTGCATGGTCTGAAGGGCACTCAGGGAGTCAGAACAGATGAGGAACTTACGACTGGGAACGCATCTCATCTGCTCCAATGCCCGCAAGATCACAAACAATTCGGCATCAAAGATGGTAAACGCCGCAGGAAGCCATAACTTGACGACTCGATCAAGGAAAACAACAGCACAACCAACAGAGTCCCCCTGTTTAGAGCCATCCGTAAATACTGGTACATGGTCGGGATGCTGGTTTAAAATATCATAAAATAAGGCGGTAAAAACAAACGCAGGAGTGCAGCTCCTCCGGTACTCCGACAAGTCTAAAAGGACGCAGGGCCTCTGGAGAAACCAGGGAGGCAGGCGAGTAAAACCTTGTCGTTGGGGGGCCATACGCTCCACACCAAGGGACTCAAGCAAATGCTTGGCACGAATCCCAAATGGTCTCGGTGCCCTGGGACGACTGGAAAAGAGGCGTTCCATAGGCGGTCGGGCAACGGTAGGGTACGCAGGGGAGGTAGGACAGGCAAGAAATTGACACACCCGTCGCACCATGAGTAGTTGCCACCGGATGGCGAGCGGCGGTTCCCCTGCCTCAGCACACAGGCTGGGGATGGGGCTAGTACGGAAGGCACCAGTGGCCAGCCTGATACCCTCATGGTGTACTGCGTCAAGAATCTTCAGATACGAAGGCCTTGCTGACCCATACACGGTGCAACCATAGTCAAGACGCGATCGGACGAAAGCCCTATAAAACTGCAGCAGACGCGCCCGATCTGCTCCCCAGGACCGATGGCTCAGACACTTCAAAATATTCAGTGCCTTCAGGGCCCACACCTTGAGGTCTTTAAGGTGAGGCAACCACGACAGTTTGGAATCAAAAGTGAGGCCCAGGAACCGCACAGTGTCGCTAAAAGGAAGAATGGTGTCCCTCAGACGCAATTCAGGGGAGGTAAAAAGACGTCGAGAACGACTAAAATGAACACACACACATTTGTCGGCAGAAAAGGTAAAACCCGTCTTCACAGTCCATGCCGCTAATCGCTGTATCGTAAGCTGCAACTGCCGACTAGCAGTGACAAGACTGGAGGAAGAACAGAAAACAGCAAAATCGTCCACAAACAAGGAGCATTGGGCAGGACTCCGGATAGTGGACGTGATACTGTTAATGGCGACGGCAAAGAGGGTGACACTTAAAGCGCTTCCCTGAGGAACACCATTCTCCTGCACATACAAATCAGATAGCACATTACCAACCCTATACCGAAAGAGGCGGTGGGAAAGAAAGGACCGAAGGAAGATGGGGAGACGGCCACGAAAACCCCACTCATGGAGTTGATTGAGGATATGGCGGCGCCAAGTAGTGTCATACGCCTTATGAATGTCAAAGAAGACACCGAGACAATGCTGGTTACGGAGGAAGGCCTGCTGGATGGCCGCCTCAAGCAGGGTCAAGTTGTCTATAGTTGAACGACATCTCCGAAAGCCACACTGCGAGGGGCTAAGGAGCTGCCTGGTTTCGAGCAGCCAAACCAGGCGACGGTTGACCATGCGTTCTAACGTCTTCCCGACACAGCTCGTCAAAGCGATACTTCGATAACTGCTGGGATGCGTTCGGTCATTCCCCGGTTTGAGGAGGGGGATCAAAATCGCCTCCTTCCACAAGTCAGGGTACGTGCCAGATAACCATATCATATTAAAAAAGGCCAGGAGAACTTCCTTGGAAGGCAGTAACAAGTGCTGCAGCATGCTGTACCGGATTTGATCATGGCCAGGCGCAGTATCATGAGCCTCAGACAGGGCCGAATCCAGTTCCCACATTGTGAAGGGGCAGTTGTAGGGTTCAGAATTTGGAGACCGGAAGTCCAAGTGACCCCTCTCTATGGCAGTGCGGTACCGGCAGACATCCGGATCACAGTTAATAGTAGCGGTAGATTCCGCAAAATGCATGGCCAGTGTCTGGGCAATGTCTCTCGGCGCCGAGAGGAGACTTCCCTGATGCAGCAATGCCGTGACAGGTAGCTGGCCGAGTTTCCCGGAAATTCTCCTGATGGCTTCCCATACTTTCGTAGAACTAGTGGAGCGGGAGATGGAGTTCAAGAACGATTGCCAGGACCGTCGTTTGCTCTCTTTAACCACTCGCCGCGCCTTGGCCCTTGCCACCCGAAAGGCCGCAAGATTGTCAGCTGAGGGACGGCTCCTGAAGCGGCGCAGAGCTGCACGGCGGGCTCGGATAGCTGAGCGGCACTCAGTGGTCCACCAAGGGACAGGACGCCTCTTGGGATGACCGGATGACCGTGGGATTGACAATTCAGCAGCATGGGAGATCACGGCTGTAACATGGTCTACCCATTCGTGGACGCTGGCACGTTGTTCCAAAACAGCCAGTTGGCTGAAAAGTGTCCAGTCAGCCCTGCAGAGGTGCCACCGGGGCGGTACCGGAAATGCCATAGCCTCATCCAGGAGGCGAATCCAAAGGGGAAAGTGGTCACTAGAATGGAGGTCAGCAGCAACCTCCCACAGAGCAGAATCTGCGAGTGCTGGAGAGCAAAAGGAAAGGTCAATAGCTGATGACCCAGAAGCAGTACAGAAATGAGTGGGAGCACCAGAGTTGAGGATGCACAGTTCTTCAGACATCATGAGGCCCCTGGGGCAAGGAGTCGAAGAGCCCCATAAGACATTATGAGCAGTGAAGTCCCCCAGAAGAAGAAATGGGCGGGGGAGTTGGCTAATAAGGTCTGTGAGAGCCTCAGAATCTATCGCATCCTGAGGTGGTAAGTAAAGTGAACAGACCGTGAGCCTCCGACCCACAAGAAGGTCAACTGCAACTGCTTGCAAGTCTGTAACGAGAGGGAGCTCAGAGGAGGGGTGCATGTCACGGACAAAAACCGCAACACCACCCTTCGCCCTTTCCCCCGTCAGATCATCTTTCCGATAGACGGTATATCCCCGTAAAGAAGGAGCATCAGTGGCCCGAAAATGTGTCTCTTGGAGACATAAGCACAAAGGGCACTCTCGTACAAGGAGCTGTAATTCGGCCACATGCGTCCTGAACCCATTCAGGTTCCACTGTAATATGGGACCCAGTGATTAGGGGGGCTGAACTCTCACCCTGCCTCTGTGCTTTGGAGGAGAGCCCGTACTGGCCGGAGATTTATTCCTGGGGCGAGAAGATCGCCCCCGGTCGACGTCAATGTCCATCAGCTCCGATGACGACCCACGGGAGATGTCGGACAGTACGATGGCCTCGTCATCGGACCGCCCCTGACCAGTCTCCGCAGGTGGCAAAACCTTCAGCTTCGGCGTCTTCGTCTTGGGGGGCTTAGAAGGCAGAGCCTTGTTAACAAGTGGAGCATTACTCGCCTGGGCAGAAGGCCCCATATGGGGAGAGGGAGGAAGTACCCCAATGTCAGCAACCACAGCCTTGTCCGACGTTGCGGGGAGAGCCGCAGGTTGCAAAACAACCGCAGCAGCACAAGTGCACTGGCACACGCAGGTATTAGTTCTCACACTAGCAACCTCCGTTTGCGTAGCAACAGTGGCCATTTGTACCGTTTTTTTCAGAACGGAAGCGAAAGATGTAGTAAACACAGGAGGTTGCATGGTCTTAAAGAGCTTCTTGGCCTCACCATAGGGGATGCGCTTAGATGTTTTAATCTCCTGTATCTTCCGTTCGTCGAGATAGATGGGGCAGACCCGGCTCTAGACTGGGTGAATCCCAGAGCAATTCACGCACGTCACAGGCGATGAACAATCAGCTCCTTCATGGGCAGGCTGACCACATTTACCACAAGTGGCTATCCCATTGCACCCCAACGTAGTATGCCCAAAGCGCTGACATTTAAAGCAGCGCATTGGGTTGGGGAAATATGGCCTTACTGGCAAACGTAAGAACCCCGCTATAACATGCTCTGGGAGTCGTGGGCAACTGAACGTGAGAATAAACGAGTCGGATTTGACTAGGTCCCCATCGACTCGTTTCATAATATGCTGCACGTCAACAATACCTTCATCAGCCCATTCAGATTTTAACTCGTCTGTGGGGATATCCACCAGGTCCCTACATGTCACAACACCCTTACTGTAGTTCAGAGTGAAGTGAAGCTCGATCTCGATAGCGTACTCACCGAGACAGGTTGCTTTCCGAAGAGAAGCGACTTGACGGGAACTAGATGTCTCAACTAACAGAGTCCCATTGCGAAGTCGCTTCACAGATTTAAGTGTTCCTGCAATTCCCTCAAGACCCTTGTGGATGTAAAAGGGAGAAACCCTCTCAAAGCTACCCTCCTTCCGTTTAATAATCAAAAACACATTCTGATTATCAGCATGTGCTCTGTTACGACAGTCTGACAAATCTCTATCAACACTAGGCGCTGGAGGACTCGCAGCACGAAGTCGCTTCTTCGATGGGGTGTGTTTTCCTACCAGTGGCCCACCCAAGCCACTGGCAGGGGGAAATGTAGAGGTCGAAGGGTCCATTGCGGTCCCACGAGCAGCTAGGGAACTAAAGGTCCGCTCAGACAGGGCCCCACATGCCTGAGTAAGCCTAATACAACTGGGGTGCGGCAGGTGCTTCAGAGGTTGCCCGCTTGCGACTGTTCCACCTCAACAGCCATGCATCTCATAGGCGCAGAGCACACCGGAAGATTGAGGGGTTTTTAGAGAGGTCGGCCTTCCTCGCAATCCAGGCGGTCAAGCCAAGATTACCATTCCCCGCAGCACACAACATTCCACCGCCGCGCCATACGGTGGTCGCTGAAGCATGTCCGGGGGTTACGGTGACAGGAGACTGGCGGCGCCGACCAGTCCCCAGCTTAGGACCCCGGGGTCGCCAAGCCCGTACTCAGCAAAAGAATGCTGAGCCCCTGGGGGCCCTGGTGACAGCGAATGACAGAGCGACAAATGGTACACAGGGAAGAAGACAGGCAGGGAAGGAGGTGAACTGCAACAGCATGACAGATAGTCAGGGAGATGGGTTGACTATGAAGGTCATCCCATATGAGCAGCATGACGCCCCCACGAGTTGGAATGCCAACCTCAGGTGGAAGGTCAAAACGAATCAGTAAGTAATGTGAATCCTCGAAGCAGTTGCAAGGGCGCAATTTAGTTTCCTAAAGGCAGAGTACAGAGGGCCGCTGCAGCGCTAGAAGCAGCTGTAAATCCCTTGTGTGACCAAAGGCTGTGATCATTCCACTGGTGAATAGTCATGATGAGAAGATGTAGGGGTGTCACCTCAGCAGCTGCCGAGGGAGAGGAGGTGGAAAATCGCCCCCGTGCTCATCCCTACCACTGGTGACATTTGACAAAAGACGTTCTAGTGTGGTTAAAATAATTGCACTGGGTGCAGTGCATTAGGTTCAAAATGTATGGCTGGACGGTTATAATTTCGTAACCTACTTTGAGCTTTTACAGAAGCACCACTACCAAAGGTAACAAAGAGTGCAGGTGGGCACTAAGCAGGAATCTACCTTTTTCATTACACAATGAACGGCAATGGCACCCTGATCAGAGAGGTAAGATTGTATTTCAGCCTCTGTTAGACCTGATGTCAATTACAGCACGGGAAGAATTCAAAAACCGGTCGAAGATCACGAGAAGATGTCGCTCGTAGTCAGATGAAAGATGTTTAATCATCTGGCTGTGTATGTGATCAGGCCAAGGAGCTGTCGGGGCAATGTACAACGGCACTGAGAAGCTCCCATCCTGTAGATGGGGCATTATAGGATTCACTGCAATGTGTAATGAATATAAGGACATTCCCTTCTAGCCACTTGAAAGGCTTGGGTTTTTTTTTTTTTTTTGGTGGGGTTTAAGGGCGCTCAACTACTGAGGTCATTAGCGCCCAGTCACTGTTAGAGCACATGGAATCTAGTAAAACTCAAGGGGAGGGGGGGACACCAGAAAGACCTGACAAATATGCAGATAAAATAAGTAAAAAGGTTAGATGTCTTTGGACAAGCCCGTCAAAGTTATAAAACGCAGAACATGAACAGCTGCTCGAGCGTCATCAGCTAAAATATCCGGTAAAGTAGATGGCAGGGACAGGACAACACGAGACTGACTAAAGCGGGGACACGACAATAAAACATGGCGCACTGTTAATGCCTGACCACAAGGGCACTGCGGGGCTGGGTCACCGGAGAGCAGGTAGCGGTGGCTAAACCGGCAATGCCCAATCCGCAACCTGGTCAGAAGGACCTCCTCTCGCCGAGATGGTCGGGAGGAGGTTGTCCAAGCAGTTGGGATCGGTTTTGCTGCCCAGAGCTTGTTTCCTTGGAGGGATGACGAAGCATCCCACCACAACGACACAAGCCTCTTACAAACATCCCCACGACGTCAGATGACGGGACACAATGGGAGGCTGGCCGAGGCACGAGGACTGCAGCCTTGGCTGCAGCACCCGCAGCCTCATTCCCAGGCACTCCTACATGTCTGGAAACCCACAGAAAGCTGACAGGGGAACCATTATCAGCGAGAGAATGGAGGGACTGCTGTATCTGTTGAATCAAGGGATGGACCGGATAGGGAGCTCCAAGGCTCTGAAGAGCACTGAGTGAGTCAGAGCAGAGTACATACGATGAATGGCGGTGGCGGCGGGCATACTTAACAGCCTGATAGAGCAAAAAGCTCGGCCGTAAAGCTGGTACATTGGTCGAGGAGCCGGTATTTAAGGGTGGCGGCCCCGACGACAAACGCACAGCCGACACCATCGTCAGTTTTGGAACCATCGGTGAAAATAAAGGTGTGACCGGCAAGTCGAGCACGAAGTTCGACAAACCGTGAGCAATACACTGCAGCCGGAGTACCCTCTTTCTGGAGTGAGATGAGGTCGAGATAAATATGAACCGGAACCTGGAGCCAAGGTGGTGTCGGGCTCTCACCCTCTCTGAAGGTGGTAGGGAGGGCAAAATCCAATTGTCGAAGCAGGCGACGGAAGCGGACTCTGGGGGGCAGCAGGGCAGACACATACAACCCGTACCGACAGTCGAAAGAATCGGTGAAGGACTGGTAAGAGGGGTGGTCAGGCATAGACAACAGCCGGCAGGCATACCGACAAAGCAGTATGTCGCGCCGGTAGGTCAATGGTAATTCGGCAGCTTCAGCATAAAGACTCGACGGGACTAGTGTATAAGGCTCCGGTCGCAAAACGTAACCCCTGATGGTGGATGGAGTTGAGACGGCGTAAGAGGGATGGCCGAGCATACGAGTAGACGAAGCTCCCATAATCCAGCTTCGATCAGACTATGGACTGATACAAGCGAAGCAGGACAGTGCGATCCACTCCCCAAGATGAACCACTAAGAACTCTGATGACATTAAGGGAACGTGTACAGCGGGCCGCCAAATAAGAGACATGCAGAGACCAACACAGTTTCCTGTCCAACGCGAGCCCTAGAAACTTAGATGTTTCCACGAATGGGAGGACAACGGGACCAAGATGTAAGGATGGCGGAAGGAACGCTTTATATCGCCAAAAGTTGATGCAAACTGTCTTCTCTTCAGAGAACCAGAAGCCATTTGCCATGCTCCATGAGTAGAGGCTGTCTAGACAACGCTGAAGGCAGCGCTCCAGGAGGCATGTTCTCTGGGCACGTTTTTTTTTTTCTTGTTTGTGGTTTTAGGGCGCAAAACTTCTATGGTCATTAGCGCCCAGCCCGTGACGTAGAAAACAGGAAAAAAACGAAATTTAAAATCAGCAGCAATGGAAACATAGTCAGAAAATTGGAGAAACTAAAGGCAGAAGGAATGCTTAAAAGTCCACTATAGAAAGGGGTTGGTTGTCCACAAAAAAAAAGCTTCAAATGACTGACGTCATTTCACTGTCACTAATAAACTGTAGAACGCGGTCAGCTGAGCGCGTGTCATCTGCTAAAATCGACGATAGATCAGGCGATAGCTGTAGACGGGAGCGTAACGGATTAAAATAGGGGCATTCAATTAAAAGGTGTCTGACCGTCCACAGCTGAGAGCAGTGGGGACAGTGGGGGAGGATCACCGCTTAAAAGATGTCGATGACTAAAAAGACAGTGCCCTATCCGGTGTCGAGCTAAAATTACCTCCTCCCGACGACGCGTTCGGGAGGAAGAGGTCCAAGCGCAAGGAACGGCTTTCACTTCCCGCAATTTATTGTGGGGAAGTGTTGACCAATGCGCATGCCATAAATGAGTAACTTGGCGACATAAACCGCTCCGTAGATCGGTAAACGGAAGAGACTGAAGAGCTGGCCGAGGAAGAGAGACTGCAGCCTTGGCCGCTATATCGGCCGCCTCATTTCCACAGATACCAGCGTGTCCCGGGAGCCAGAGGAACGCCACTGAGACGCCCCCCAGGTGGAGCAAGCGCAGACAGTCCTGAATCCGGTGGACCAGAGGGTGCACAGGGTAAAGAGCTTGGAGACTTAGGAGAGAGCTGAGAGAATCTGAGCAGATTACGTACTGTATCCGCTGATGGCGGCGGATGTAGTGGACAGCCTGGAGAACAGCGTAAAGCTCTGCAGTATAAACCGAACACTGGTCGGGAAGCCGAAAGCGATTTGGGGTGTCGCCAACAATATAGGCACTCCCTACACCTAACGATGTTTTCGAGCCATCGGTGTAAATAAATGTGGCTTCCGTCATTTGTGCACATAGAGCAGCAAATGTGCGACGGTAAACAAGTGTAGGGGTACCATCTTTGGGAAATTGACATAGGTCTCTGAGCAAGTCGATCCGGGGACGGTGCCAAGGCGGTGCTGTACCCCAAGTTGTCAAGAAGGTTTTAGGAAAGAGGAAGGAAAGAGAATGGAGCAGTTGACGGAAGCGGACTCCCGGGGGTAGTAGGGAGGAGGAGCGGCCTGCATACCCGACATCAAAGGAGGCGTCGAAAAAAAGGTTATGGGCTGGATTAGCAGGCATGGAAGACAGATGGCTAGCATAACGACTCAGAAGGACTGCCCGCCGATTGGACAGCGGAGGTTCAGCAGTCTCAGCATAAAGGCTTTCCACAGGGCTGGTGTAAAAAGCTCCAGACACTAAACGTAATCCACGGTGGTGGATAGAGTCGAGACGCCGAAGAATAGACGGCCGAGCAGAGGAGTAGACTATGCTTCCATAATCCAATTTCGAGCGCACTAAGGCGCGATAGAGGCGGAGAAGGACCACCCGGTCCGCTCCCCAAGAGGTACCATTCAGGACACGGAGGGTGTTAAGGGAACGCAGACAGCGAGCCGAAAGATAGGAAATGTGGGAGGACCAGCACAGTTTTCTGTCAAACATAAGACCCAAGAATTTAGCGACGTCGGAAAACGGAAGGTTGACAGGACCTAGATGTAAGGAGGGCGGAAGAAACTCCTTACGTCGCCAAAAATTAACACAAACGGTCTTACTGGGTGAGAAACGGAAGCCGGTTTCGATGCTCCACGAGTAGAGGCGATCGAGACATCCTTGAAGACGTCTTTCAAGAAGGCTGGTCCTTTGAGAACTGTAGTAGATCGCAAAATCGTCCACAAAGAGGGAGCCCGAGACATCAGGAAGGAGACAATCCATAATTGGATTAATGGCGATGGCAAACAGTACAACACTCAGCACGGAGCCCTGGGGTACCCCGTTTTCTTGGGAGAAAGTACGGGAGAGAGTAGTGTTCACCCACACCCTAAATGTGCGCTCTGCCATAAATTCGCGAAGAAAAAGGGGCAGCCGGCCTCGAAAGCCCCAAGAGAACAGTGTGCGGAGGATGCCTGTCGTCCAACAGGTATCGTACGCTCTCTCCAGATCAAAAAATATTGCTACCGTTTGGCGTTTCCGGAGAAAATTGTTCATGATATAAGTGGAGAGAGCAACAAGATGGTCAACAGCAGAACGATGCTTTCGGAATCCGCATTGGGCTGGTGTTAAAAGACTGCGGGACTCCAGCCACCAAGCTAAACGGTAATTCACCATACGCTCCAAAACCTTACAGACACTACTCGTGAGAGAAATGGGGCGATAGCTAGAGGGGAGATGTTTGTCCTTTCCAGGTTTCGGAACGGGAACGACAATAGCTTCCCGCCATCGCCTGGGAAAGGTACTGTCGGTCCAAATTCGATTATAAAGGCGAAGGAGGTGACGCAGGCTATGGGTTGATAAATGCAGCAACATTTGGACATGGATACCATCCGGTCCTGGAGCGGAGGAGCGAGAAGTAGAGAGTGCATGTTGGAGTTCGCGCATGGAGAAAACAGTATTGTAGCTTTCGCGATTTTGAGAGGAGAAAGCAAGATGCCGCACTTCTGCTGCACGTTTCTTCGGGAGAAACGCTGGCGGGTAATTTGAAGAGCTCGAAATCTCAGCAAAGTGCTGACCCAATGAGTTAGAAATTGCGACGGGGTCCACTAAGGTATCATGCGCGACAGTGAGCCCAGAGACCGGGGAGAAACTAGGCGCGCCTGAGAACCGTCGAAGCCGACTCCAAACTTCCGAGGAGGGAGTGAAGTTGTTAAATGAGCTAGTAAAGAATTTCCAGCTTGCCTTCTTGCTATCGCGGATGACGCGACGGCATCGCGCACGGAGCTGCTTATATCGGATACAGTTGGCCAAAGTTGGATGGTGACGGAAAATGCGAAGAGCACGTCGCCGCTCACGTATTGCGTCACGGCAGGCCTCGTTCCACCAAGGAACTGGAGGGCGCCGGGGAAATTCGGAGGTGCGTGGTATTGAACGTTCCGCAGCTGTGAGAATAACGTCGGTAAAATGTGTGACCTCATCGTCGACGCTGGGAAAGCGACGGTCATCGAATGTCGCTAGAGACGAAAAAAGTGTCCAATCGGCTTGGGCAAACTTCCAGCGTCGCGAGCGCATATATGGCAGTTGAGGCTGCAGTCGAAGAACACATGGAAAGTGGTCACTCGAGTGTGTATCATCAAGGGCGAACCATGCGAAGCGCCGAGCTAGCGGAACAGTACCGACCGCAAGGTCCAAATGGGATAAATTTGCCGTGGAGGCAGACAAAAATGTAGGGACCCCAGTGTTGAGGCAGACTAGATCCGCTTGTTGGAAGACGTCTAGCAATAGTGAGCCACGTGGACAAGGATGTGGAGATCCCCAAAGCGGGTGGTGGGCATTGAAGTCCCCAACCAGCAAATAGGGGGGTGGAAGCTGATCAAGAAGATGAAGGAGATCAGCTCGTGCCATTGGTGTAGACGATGGAATGTATACCGTACAAAGAGAGAACGTGTATCCAGAAAGGGAAAGACGGACGGCGACAGCTTGGAAGGAAGTGTTTAAGGGGATTGGGTGATAATGGAGAGTATCATGGAGCAGAATCATGAGTCCTCCATGGGCTGGAGTGCCTTGAACTGAGGGGAGGTCATATCGGACGGACTGAAAATGAGGGAGAACAAAGCGGTCATGGGGACGCAGCTTTGTTTCCTGAAGACAGAAGATGACCGGCGAGTAGGATCGTAAGAGGATCGACAATTCCTCCCGATTGGCGCGAATGCCGCGGATATTCCAGTGGATAATGGACATAGGGTGAACAGAAAATGGAGGAACGGCACCAAGGGTGCTGTCAACTCAACGACTGCTCAGAGCTTGCGACCGACAGCATGGAATGGCATTCAGTCGAAGGCAGAAGATCCTGATCCATAGGTTGGTCAGGAGCAGCTCCTGCCACCAACGATCGGCCAGTTGACCGGCCACCAACAGTGCGCCTCGGCGACACAGAAGATGGCCGAGGGCGATTTCCGCCAGGTGGTGCTGTAGATGGGACACGCCTTGGCGGAGAAGGAGAGGAACTGTGTTTCTTCGTAGCCTTCTTGGAGGTATGTTTAGATGAAGGAGGAACCGATGGTTGTGAAGTTGCAGTACGTAAAAACTCTTTACGAGAATGCTCTTTTTTCGAAGACTTGGCGTCTGACTTTTGGGCTCGAGATTTAGCAGAACCCGACGAAGGGTGAGCCATAGAGTGGGCAGGCGAAAGAGGTGAAGTTGAACGGGCGATCTTTGCGCTGGCCGATCTGACGACCGTGGTACTAAATGTGAGGTCGCAAGTCTGCGTGGCCGCCTCCTTTGTTGGCCGAGAAGAAGCAAGGACAGCGCTGTATTTTCCTTTCTGAGGCACGGTGGGCTGTCGACTGGCGAGTAACTTTCGAGCAGCAAAGGTCGACACCTTTTCCTTCACTCTTATTTCCTGGATCAGCTTTTCGTCCTTAAAAACAGGGCAATCTCGAGAGGAAGCAGCGTGGTCACCCATACAGTTGATGCAGCGAGGGGATGGAGGTGGACAAGCACCCTCATGGGCATCCCTGCCACACGTAACACATTTGGCCGGATTGGAACAGGACTGGCTGGTGTGATTAAACCGCTGACATCGATAGCAACGCGTAGGGTTTGGAACATAAGGGCGAACGGAAATTATCTCATAGCCTGCTTTGATTTTTGATGGGAGTTGAACTTTGTCAAATGTCAAGAAGACAGTGCGGGTTGGAATGATGTTCGAGTCAACCCTTTTCATAACCCGATGAACAGCGGTGACGCCCTGGTCAGACAGGTAGTGCTGAATTTCTTCGTCAGACAATCCATCGAGGGAGCGTGTATAAACGACTCCACGCGAGGAATTTAAGGTACGGTGCGGTTCCACCCGGACAGGGAAGGTGTGGAGCAGAGAAGTACGCAGCAATTTTTGAGCCTGGAGGGCACTGTGTGTTTCTAACAACAGGGTACCATTCCGTAATCTGGAACAAGACTTTACAGGACCCGCAATTGCGTCGACACCTTTCTGAATAATGAAAGGGTTGACCGTGGAAAAGTCGTGACCTTCGTCAGACCGAGAAACAACAAGGAACTGTGGCAACGATGGAAGAACCGTCTGTGGCTGAGACTCAGTGAACTTACGTTTGTGAGCAGACATAGTGGAAGGTGAGGAAACCATTGCGGAAGAATCCCCCATGATTACCGGCGTCTCCGATGGCGCGCTCCTCCCTTGTGGGGGCCCTCACCGAGGGCACACCCGCCTTAGGTGATTGTTCACACCTCAGGTCACACCTCCCGACATACGGACGGAGGGACCAATCGGCACTTTCGGAAGGTATCAGCTCGGGTAATCACCCCTCCCTGGGCCTGGCCTTTACCAGGGGGTACGTACGTGTCCTACCTGTCTACCCGGGGCGGGGAATTACGCGTTACCCCGTCACCGGCTACGCATGGAAGTGCGTGGGTCGGCCTTCAGACACGCACAGGGAGGAAGAAAGAGAAAGGGAAAGGAAAGAAGAGGGGGTCTCAAACGCCGCAGCGGAGAAAAGGGTAAAGAGAAGAGGTAAGGAAAGGAGATGGACAAAGGAAGGAAGAAGACATACAAGCAAGGAAGAAGAAGAAGAATGCGGTACATTTACAAGCGTCCGTCTCCGGACGTAGGCGCAAACCATACTCCCAGAGGGGGAGAAAGTGAAGGAAAGAGCAAGAGGTGAGGGGGGGGTGAAGACAGGGGATGGGGAAGGATGCGGAAAGGGAAGGTATGCAGCCCGGAAAGGAAGGAAGGCCACATTAGCTCGGGGCCCCGTGCTCGCTACGCACGTATCCACAAAAGAGTTGTGGATCCCCTGGGGGGTCTCTGGGCACTGCAGTAGATCGCGAAGTCATCGACAAAGAGAGAGCCTGAGACATTAGGTGGTTTGCAATCCATAATTGGATTGATCGCGATGGCAAAAAGGGGTACGCTCAAGACGAAGCCCTGAGGCACTCCGTTCTCCTGGAGGAAGACGTTGGACAATACGGAACCCGCACGTACCCTAAACTTTCGATCCGTTAAAGAGGAATCAATAAAAAGGGGCAGGCGACCGCGTAGGCCCCACCTGTGCATAGTGCGGAGGATACCTCCTCTCCAACAGGCATCATAAGCCTTTTCCAATTCGAAGAACACAGCTACCGTTTCGCGCCTTCGCAAAAAGTTGTTCATGATGAATGTCGACAAGGTCACAAGGTGGTCAACAGCGGAGCGGCGGCGACGAAAGCCGCATTGGACATTGGTAAGTAGCCGTCGAGATTCAAGAATCCGAACTAACCGAGCATGAACCATGCGCTCCATCACCTTACAGACAAACTTGTAACAGAAATGGGGTGGTAACTAGAAGGAAGGTGTCTATCCTTCCCGGGTTTGGGTATAGGAACAACGACGGCATCACGCCAACGCATGGGGACCTGACCTTCGGTCCAGACGCGATTGTAGGTACGAAGAAGGAAGCTTTCGCCCGCCGGAGAAAGGTGTGCCAGCATCTGAACGTGTATGTCATCTGGCCCCAGAGCAGAACACCGGGACAGTGCAAGCGCACGCTCGAGTTCCCGCATAGTAAAGGGGGCATTATATATTTCCGAGTGGAAGGAAGGTCGCCGAGTCTCTTCTGCCTCTTTCCTGGGAAAGAAGGCAGGGTGGTAATGGGTGGAGCTTGAAACCTACGCGAAAAACCGGCAGAAGGCGTTGGAGACAACCACAGGATCAATGAGGACCTAATTACCCGAGGTCAGGCCAGGTACCAAGGAGTGGGCCTTAATGCCCGACAGCCGGCGCAGGCCACCCCAGACGACAGAAGAGGGAGTAAAACTATTAAAGGAGCTGGTGAAAGAGGCCCAACAAGCTTTTTTGCTGTCTTTGATGACTCTACAGCACTGCGCTCGGAGTCGTTTGTATCCAATACAATTCGCCAACGTAGGATGGCGGCGAAAGGTGCGTAAAGCACGTCGTCGAGCATGGATAGCGTCTCTACAAGCCTCGTTCCACCAGAGGATGGAGACGCGACATGAAGAAGAGTTAGTACGAGTAATGGAACGTTCGGCAGCATTGATGATAACAGCCGTGAGGTATTCGACCTGACTGTCACAACTGAAAAAATCGTGGTCCGGAAAGGTCACCAGGGAGGAGTAAAGTACCCAGTCAGCTTTCGGTATGTTCCAGCTCGATGGGGTGTGGTGTAGGAGACGAACGACACAGGGAAAGTGGTCGCTCAAATAGGTGTCAGAAAGGACATACCACTCGAACCGATGGGCAAGAGTGGTAGAACAGATCGGTAGGTCCAAGTGGGAGTAGGTATGAGTAGAGTCTGAGAGGAAAGTCGGGGCGCCAGTATTGAGGCAGACAAGATTGAAATGGTTGAAGACATACGCCAAGAGTGAGCCTCTTTGACAGGATGCAGGATTGCCCCAAAGGGGATGATGGGCATTGAAGTCGCCAAACAATAAAAACGGCGGGGGAAGCTGAACGATCAGGTGCATCATGTCAGCCCGACTAACAGCAGATGACGATGGAGTGCAGATGGTACAAACTGAAAAAGTAAAAGCAGAAAGAATAATACGGACAGCTATTGCTTGGAGTGGGGTGGTCAATGTGATGGGGTGGTAATAGACATCGTCCCGAACGAGCAACATGACCCCACCATGAGCTCGGATACCGTCCACAGGGGTGAGGTCATACTGCTCCGAGGTATAGTGGGTAAAGGCAATATGGTCGGTCGGGCGCAACTTGGTTTCCTGGAGACCAAGGACGAGCGGACAGTGAAGGCGGAGGAGCAGTTGTAATTCCTCCCGATTAGATCGAATACCTCTTATGTTCCAATGTAACAAGGTCATCACTAGTCAAAAAAGAGGAGGAACGAGACGGGGGACGAGCTGGTCACCTCAACGTCCGCGGAGGGCCAGGTTTCGAGGGAACAACGCTACAACCAGCGGGAGGCGGATCCTGTTCCATCGAGTCGTCGCCAGCTGCGGCTGCTGTCCCTGGTTGTGTAGGAGGGGCAGCATCATTTGCCGACGAGAGGCCAGCTGAGCACCTGGCAGCAGAGCGTCCCGGCGAAACTGAGGACGGCCGGGAGCAGCAACTCACGGATGGAGCGTCAGACGAAACGCGCCGGGGTGGAGAGGGGGATAGAGACTTCTTCTTGGAAGGCCGAGGAGGCACAGGGATGGTGGGCTGGACCCGAAGAAGGTCCTCACGCGCGGGGTCCGTTTTGGAACGCCGGACCTCGGAAGCTGGCGTCCGGAACGTTTTCCCAATGGACGCCTGAGAAGATGATCGCTTCTCAGGCGGCAGGGGGGAGGAGGAGGAGGAGGAGGAGGAGGAGGAGGAGGAGGAGGAGGAGGAGGAGGAGGAGGAGGGTGGCCCCTGGGGCAGAGGGGGTGGGGGCCACGGGGGAGGAGGATTTGGGAGGCAGATGCAGAGACCCCGGATGGGGGGAGGAGGCTGAGGGGGGACAGGATAGGGGTGAGGAAGGAGTGGACACAACTGAGGCAAACGAAGTGGTCAATGGCATCGGATGGAGGCGGTCATACTTCTTCCTGGCCTCAGAATAAGAGAGCCGATCCAAAGTTTTGAGTTCTTGTATCTTCTTCTCCTTCTGATATGCGGGGCAGTCTGAGGATCTGGGCAAGTGGATGCCAGGACAATTAACGCACTGAGGTGGTGGGGTGCATGTATGTTCCTCACGAAGAGGACATCCACAGTCGCCACAAAGGGGCTCAGCCTCACACTGAGACGACATGTGCCCAAAGCGCAAACACCGAAAACAGCACATAGGAGGCAGGACGTAAGGTCGCACGTCGCACCGGTAGCACATCACCTTTACCTTCTCCAGGAGAACGTCCCCCTCAAAGGCGAGGATGAAGGCCCCGGTGTCGATGCGACGGTCTTTGGGGCCACGCTGGACTCGCCGGACGAAATGCACGCCTCGGCGCTCCAGGTTGGCCCTGAGCTCCTCATCAGATTGCAGCAGGAGGTCCCGATGAAAAATAACCCCCTGCGTCCTATTTAGTGCCAGATGAAGGACAATGGACACTGGGATGTCCCCTAGGCGGTCGCACGCCTGGAGCGCCGCCGACCGTGTGGCGGAGGTGGTCTTTATAAGAACGGACCCCGAATGCATTTTACTAAGAGCCTAGATTTCCCTGAAGATGTCCTCAATGTGCTGAACAAAGAACATGGGCTTGGAGGTGGCGAACGTCTCCCCATTGGTTCGAGAACAGACCAAATAGCGGGGGAAGTACTTCGCTCCAAGCCGGCGGGCCTGTCCCTCCTCCCAGGGAGTGGCCAAGGGGGAAAGGGCAGGAGAACCAGAACTAGAAACAGTACCTTTCCTTTTTAAAGACTCGGCCGCAGAGCGACCTGATACGTGTTGACGTTTCATCTGCGAAACGTCCACCCCGATACCACCCACTCCGACCAGGGGCTCTCCCCACAGGCGCCACCCAGCCTCAGCAAGGGCCACCTGGCAGGATGACCGTTGCCGGGAGTCTTGATGCCCCAAGGAGACGGGCATCTACTCCTTGGCCGACATGGGGAGGGTGCAGCTCAGGTATCGGCAGTACGATCCCTGTGTTGTCAGGGAGCTACAACCTAGAGGGTACATGACGACCCCACCACAATGGGCTGGCTACCGTGCTGGATTTCTGGTGCTATGGAAAGTCCATCATGATCGTAGGTGCAGATGGGGACGCACTATGGGCGTAACTTGTACAACCCATCAGGCGTTTAGGCCCAATTTGAGGAATAATGGGTATGGTTACAACGCCAGTACAATACTGAGTGCCAAGGTCTTAGTGCACTGAGGACCAGTGGTACACCACCTAAGGCGTCCTTCCCCAAAAGGCTCGTACTTTTGCAGAATTTCGAAAAATGGAGGTCAAACCCCAAGGGGGACCATCACATGGAAGGCCGAAATGGTTGAAACTCCTTTTAGTCGCCTCTTACGACAGGCAGGAATACCTCGGGCCTCTTCTTACTCCAGACCCACTGGGGGAAGGCTTGGGGGGTAATCTCTGAGGAAAATGTTCCGCAGTGGCGTTTGCGTCGGTACATAACTCGCTATTTATGTTAACACGAGGGACAGTCGTTAGGGCCTGGTACCTGAAAAGACGTTTGATCTTTGGCCAGACTTCGGAAGGTGAAGTGTGGAACCCAATGGTGGAGATGTGTAACTCCCAACACTCCTTTCATTGTTTGATAAAGTAGTGAACACAGGCATGAAGCTATTTAGAGGCTATGATGTGGTCCAGCCTTATGCTGCAGTAAAGCTCACCGATGCTCCTTAATGGCTTCAGCGACTTCTGGAGATCACCGAGGGACTGCCTTATGCCTCAGGCACCCTAAATAGGGACACACAGCGTTTTCTACTGCAGGAACCATTGTGCTAATCACCTGCTCAACTATCACATCTATGTTACCGTGTGGGGGAGATTCAGCAGTGACAGCAGAGGTGAAAGTTCCCCAGTCCCACTTGTTCAAAGCCCATCTGGGCAGGCATCCAGGTGCCTGATGCTGGGGCAGTTACAGGAAAATGGGGAAGGGTCACTACCACACAGGTCGTAATGTGCACTCCAGTGGATAGATGGGGGAAGTCCTGGGCTGCAATTTGATAAATCAATGGCCGAGTAACTACCATGAGCCACATTGAAATGTGTGGCGACCCCAGTATTTAAGAGGCACAGGTTGAATTGCGAAAGTAAAGTTTCTTTATCTCTGCCTCAGTAAGTAATCATGGTACCAGTTCACACAGAGTTATGGGAATTAAAATCTCCCATAAGTAGTAAAGGTTTACGGAGTTTATCAATCAGTGCAGCTAATACATTCAGGGGTACTGCACCATCTGGAGGAAGATATACATTGCAGACAGTTATTTCCCACGTCATTCTGACAGCCACAACTTCAAGAGGGGTTTTAAGTGGTACGTGTTCACTACTGACCATTTAGGATATAAATGCAAATTCCACCTGACTCTTGATTATAGTTGGTACAGTTCCTGTAATATCCCTTATAGCCACCCAGGTCAGGGGCCGCATTACTGGGAACCAGGTTTCCTGGACAGCAAACGAGACAGCAGGTGTAAAGTTGAACAGTTGCTGTAGCTCAGCCTGGCAGTGGAAAAAAACGCCTCACTTCCACTGCAGGCTGACATCTTGAGAATGGGAGGGTATGGAACGTTCAATGCGGGAGGTTACGCCTCAGTCACCTGCTGCCACCGATTTATTGCCTGAGCAGTCTGTACCCATTGTGTCCGATGGTCTGGCGAGATCTAGGTCCTCAGGATGCCAAAATCTCCGCCACATCCTCAGCTGCAGAGCTTTTATGTAGCAATTTCCTTGGTCTTAGGGGTTTTCTTTTTTGATTTCTCTCGCTGCTTCTTGGGTTTCTCTGGCTGGGAGGACTTCACTGGCTCAGCCTCTGGGACTCAGGATGAGCATGGAGCTCTACCACCAGCTGCTCTTGGGCTCTTCAGCCACTGGCAGGTGTCTTCTTTCCAACTAGAAGAAACCTGGGAAGGGAGCGACCCAAGAGACCCTTTCCTAGTGGGAGAAGCAAAGAAGACTTGCACTCCTCCAGTTTAGAAGTGGGGATGGATGTCCCCTATGGTTGGTGGGTCTTACTCCCAAAGTGGGAGGTGCAGGAGCAACAGGTAGGGAAATGCACCTGACCATCAAGGGGGCAGGTATAGTCTTCCAGCTCCGAGATGTGCCATGGGTTGGTGGAGCTGATGGTGCCAGAACTGTTGTTGCATCCTGTGTGTATGTCATCGTCTTATGCCACTGCAAGTGTTCAAATTTTCTCTTAGAGTCAGTGTAGGTGAGTTGGTCCAGGGTCTTCCACTCCATGATTTTCCTTTCTTTCTGGAGAATCCTGCTGTCAGGTGTGCAAGGCAAATGGTGCTCTCTGCAGTTGACACAAATGGGAGGCGGGGCACATGTAGTATTGGGATGTGATTCGCATCTGCAATGATGCTGGAAGTACCGTGGGTAGACATATGGGCAAAGTTACAGCACTTAAAGCACTCCAGCGGGGGAGCGATACAGGGCTTTACATCACAGTGGTAAACTATCTCCTTGACGTCCTCGGGCAATGTATCACCCTAAAAGGTCAAGATGAAGGCACTGGTGGCAACCTGATTATCCCTTGGACCCCAGTGGACACGCAAGACGAAGTGTAAACCTATGGACCAGTCCTCCACCTCCCCAAACTTGTTCTCCAAATGCTCAACAAAAAATTGAGGCTTCATCGTCACGAAAGATTCCCCATCAGCTCTCGAACATACAAGGTACTGGGGCGAGTAAGATTCGCTACCATCCTTATGACACTCCTCCTATGGTATGGTCAGGGAAGGACCGATTTGGTGTTCATACTTCTTTGCATTGAATTCAGCTCGTGAACACTTAGAGACTGGTGGTGTTTCACCACCATCAAGAGATGATGGACTACGCTTTATCACATGTCATCTGCCCACTCCCAACAATGGCCCTCCCCACGGGCGCCACCCAGCCTCAGCAAAAGCCGCCTGGCAAGATGGCCATTGCCGAGAGTTCCAACGCCTCAGAGGGATGGGCATCTACCCCATGGCATACATGGAGAGTTAACGGCGCAGGCATCAGCAGGCCGAACCCTGTGTGGTTCAAATGGCTCGGAGCACTATGGGACTTAACTTCTAAGGTCATCAGTCCCCTAGAACTTAGAACTACTTAAACCTAACTAACCTAAGGATATCACACACATCCATGCCCGAGGCAGGATTCGAACCTGCGACCGTAGCAGTCCCAGGGTTCCGGACTGAGTGCCTAGAACCGCGAGACCACTGCAGCCGGCAAACCCTGTGTGGTCAGGGTGCTAAACCAACAGGGTACATGGTGGCCTCACCACAACAGACTGGCTACTGTGGTGGATATCAGGTGCAACCAAGCAAAGAAGTCTATTAGCATCGTCAATGGAGAAAACATACTGCACAGATTATGGAAAAATACCTACCCAGGTGGGTGACCTCACCCAACAATTGGAGAATGAACTGATGTGCCGATCTACATCAATGAACGATGCGAGGTGTCTCAGGACATTGACACTATGCACCATGTAAGGCGTCTTTCCCAAATTGGCTCGCTCTTCGGGAAAGTTTTCAAAAATGGAGGCCAAACCCTACAGGGAATCGTCAAATATAGGGTGAAACGTAAGAGGCAACTAAAAGGAGTCTCACGACAGGCAGGAATACCTCGGGCCTATTCTAATCCCCGGACCCGCAGGGGTCTCCGGTTGCCTTGCGGCTTTGGTTTTTATGCTTGGTGTGGCAACTACGGCGAAAGACGTGTAAATATGGCGCGAACGGAAACACTGGGCTGCACTGTGAGTCGTTCTGTTAAGGCGAGGTCGGTTGGGTTGTTTTCGGGGACCAGACCACACAGCGAGGTCATCGGTCTCAACGGATTAGGAAAGGAAGTCGGCCGGGCCCTTTCGAAGAAACAATCCCGGCATTTGCCTGGAGCGATTTAGGGAAATCACGGAAAACCTAAATCAGGATGGCCGGACACGGGATTGAACCGTCGTCCTCCCGAATGCGAGTCCAGTGTGCTAGCCACTGCACCACCTCACTCTGTGTTAAGGTGAGACCTAGGTCCTCACGTACTGTTGTGTCGGTAGACCAACGAACCAGTTTCGTAACCGACTGCAGTACGCGATCACAGTGCCCCGTGTTGTGATTTGTTGATATGATAAGTGTGTACGCGATTCCTGTTGGTTTTACACAAGAACAGAAATGGGAGTCTGTCTTGGCTGTCTGAAGAGTAACAAGGCCAGACAAGCCAAGATAAATGCTGGCAAAGAAGTGGCTAACAGAAGGAAAGTAGTTGACTTACTTTGTTACTTAGACGGTAGCTTATGATTTTCGTAATATCTGAGAACTGCTGAATATCAAACCGTTCTTAACGAAAAATAAATACATCGTAGGTTGTAAGCTGCGAGGAGAAGCGTCTCGCTACATTGCGATTTCTAGCCACTGGGAGGATTTAACCGGACTTCAAATTCAGTGCTGTTGTATGCACACAATTATTGACTAAATGATTCATTTCTCTGCAAAGCGATTTACACTTGACCGAGGAAATACAGCACGGTTAAGCAAAATAAAAGACGTTGACAAACGTTGTAATTCCAATGGCGAAACGTGACATTTTTGGTAGATTAGGTTGAGAATCACTAATTCGAACGCATCTGAACTATTCTTAAACACTAAAAATAAGTCATTTCCACTAAGACAAACTACAAATTTTTTTATAAATAAACGCAAGAAATATTGAACACGTACACATTCATCAAGATGTAATACTTAGGAATGCAGAGTTTAACCTTTTTATAAAGTTGTTCTGTCATCCAGCCCTTTTTCCTGGGCTTAAACCGGTGACGAGAGATATGAAATCCTGCCGAATTTATTTCCAAGTTCCCTTCTCTACAGCCAACACAGTCAAGCTGGACAATGTCACTTGCCAATGTGTTGTGAACGTATGCTTTAACGCGTTTCAGCGTTCACGCTTATTTATTTATTTCTTCAAGACACGGTGGTTCGTGGAATTGTAAGAACCAACGACAGTCATTTCACTCATCCAGAGAACGGCTTCTTTAATTAATTGTTTATAATGGATTGAAGGAGGTCCTGAAGCTCCAGACGTTTATCCTAACTGCTGTACAGAAACTGTTGTCTTCAGTTTTTCATTGTCAAAGGATATATTTTAAGTAGTTTTTTACATTACGTATAGGGAAATTGTTTCACGGTTGTCCTGTAATCTAGTTTCCGTGTTTACTACTACTGTGTCAATTACCTCTAATACTAGCCTTCATTTCTGAATACATACTCCTGCAGAATTTATAAGTTTCTAACCTTCCACTTCGCGTTTTACACAGTCTCACTAGGCTTAATGCAGTTTTCTGTTTCAGTCATACAGCTTCGTAAGTCCAAAGTTTTACCTTGCAGGATGTCGAACAAGATACTTGTATGCTGGAAAATCTATTTCTACAGCTGCAGTAGAAAAAGGCGAATCTGGTGATCAGAAGACAACTTTTGCCATGCTGAAAAGCAGATAGTCGTAATGCATCTACTATACTTCTGTTTCGGTAGCCTTCTCGTGTTTCATAGTTCGTGCTGCTTCTGAAAGAGCATGGGCAATTCTTATTTAACAGATGCTGTGGCATGTCAAATTGAATCTTGGTACTTTTTAGCATTCGAAATAAAATTTTGAAGCCCCTTCGCCTAGTCCCCACTTATTCCATTAACTGTCAATCATTCCAAACATCACACAGTACGAACGAAACAAGTAGTTCCTTACAACGCTGCCACCTAACCATCGTTTTGAATTTTACTATTGTGTGGAATCTTC
Source organism: Schistocerca americana (assembly GCF_021461395.2). NCBI lineage: Eukaryota > Metazoa > Arthropoda > Insecta > Orthoptera > Acrididae > Schistocerca > Schistocerca americana. Next base: position 31,742,957 of record NC_060128.1, read on the forward strand.
TTACAAATTTTCCCTAAAATTTAAGAGAAACTGCTTCAGATTTCGTTTTTACACTCATCCAGAGATACAAGTAAAGAATGCATGGTTTTCAACTAAAAACTTGCGCGTCTTGTGATGAAAAACGCGTCCATGAGAGTTTGACGTAGACGGCAATAGCATGCTTTGCAACAATGATTTAAATATTACACATCTTACCGTTTTTCTTTCGACAACCGTGTCAAGACATTGTTGTTGACACCTGACAGGACACACCGAAACATACTTCACTAGTCGGTTTATCACCAACACTGCTTACCGCTTAATTCATGTTAGAGGTTTCACTGCAAGCATGCCTATGTTGATTTGAGAAACTACGAACACTCTGCAGTACTACTATCGTATGGGATATGTAAGGCTACTAAATTTTAATCTGAGGAACAATGAAAACACGAGCTGCGTCTCTCACGAGCTGTCATCTTGCAGCAACATCCAATGATGAATTCACATTTTAGACTAATTATAAATGTGTTTTTGTTCTTTGTGTTTCGCATTATTCTATACTTGCTGCTGGCGTGCAAGACGCTGCTAAGTCCAGTATTAGACCATCGTATTTCTTTGACAAAGGAATATCAAATATTCGTCGAAGATCTTGGACGTGGCGCTAAAAAGTGGATTACACTGTCATATTTTTCGTCAAATTTCAAGATGGCAGACGGTAACTTACGCGCTGCAGCTGCTAGTACCGCAATTGCATTGTGTGTGTATTTGGAAGAAAAGCGGTAGAGAAAGAGTAAACACTTGAATGAAGCCCTAGGTTTTACTTCTAGATAGTGAAAACATTCAGCAAAATTGGTTACGACAGCTGCAAGTGTATGAAGTCAAGTCTTAACATATAAAATTCTTACAAATGGATGAGAGTAAGTATTTCCTCAGTGAAGTGGCTTCTCATGTTTCAAAAGAGAATACTCTTAGAAATGCTATACGTCCAGAAGACAAAATGTGTCACTTTGATTTCCTGATACACGCGAGCACACTAATATCACATTGCAACAATCAAAATAATTCCAGAATCGAGTGAAACGATTTATAAAGCAACGAAGGGGAATATGTGAAGGTAAAAACGTTTAGTACACTTTATGGACTATGAGAACAATTTCCAATTTTGAATAGTTTAATTACTGGAATTAGTGTACCCACAACTACAAAATTAATAATAGTACGAAAGATTAAGCGCTTTTTAACTTCTCGCATCCAGAAATCAAAAATGGACGAAGTAGAAAGGAAAGATAAACAAGAATTTTTGAGTGACCACATCCTCTATTCCGGCTTGCTGCATGTATGTTTCCAGATGCAGAGTTGGACGGCTGTAGCTGTGTTTGTGGACATGAAGTCGCCTGCAGCGTATTCCACCTCCCATCAACACAATCGATAGCATCTACTATGGCACTATGGCTCTGTCTCCTTCCCCCCCCCCCCCCCCCCCCCCCACTACTACAGCCGAAGCTAGTTTGTTTAAAAAGTCTCAGAAACTGACTTCGAAGCAATGTTCAGAAACACTAAACAGACGTCAAATAGCTGTGGCGACGCCAGTGACGAAGCAATTACATTTAACATTTCATTGAACAGAATATGAACGACTTCTATGACCAAATCTACGGTGAGGCCCTAGATTTGATCATATTTGACGACACGCGTGTTTTGACAAAGTTCTTTATTACACCATCAAATTTCTTTCACATATTTTTGACAAAGATAAATGATAGTGTATTCCCGGTCCAAGTAGTGCTCTGTTAGAGAACTCTAAAAAGACGTTACACAGGCGTGTATCCATCTGCTCGCGAGAAGCAGAAAAATATGACGTCAGCTTTTAAAAACCGTATCCACGCTGCAGAAGCTCCAGTCCATCACGGAAAAGAAACTGGCTTATTGCGCATGTTTATAAGAAGCACAGAATTTCGAGCTGCTATTGGTTATACTGCTGCGAGTGATGCATTCTACTTGGTGTATATACGAAGTTCAAACGTAAAATATTTGAAAACATTTAAATTCAGTATCGGAGAATTATTTTGATTTTTTTTTTTTTTGGTAGGCTCGGCCTCAACCTTCATGGACGCTTCGCCACCATTGAATTCATGTACGCAGCCAAGTTTAAGACTCATTTGGAAAACACTACACAGCGGTGCAGCAAATCTAATAAATAGAACATACATAAGAAACGAAGAATCTGAAATAAAAGACAAAAACAGAAACACGGAAGGTCGGCCGACTTGCACTGTTCTGGACGAAGTCACTATTGATTCGTTGAAAACTGAGGAAAGAGCTTAATTTATTGCATCTATATTGATACACTCCTCGACGTGTCCCACAAACATGTGCAGATCTCTCCAGAAACACTGACTGAAGACAAACGTCTAGCAGGCGGTTGGCACAGCCGCCCAATATCCCGACAAGAAAAGTTTGTCGGTCGAGACGCCTACACACGTTCTATACGTCGATTTGTCGGCGCGCGTGCAGCGGTCTTACCACAACCTTTGGGATTTACTCACATCCATTAGCTACGCCAATTCACCTTTCAACCTAATTTAAACCTGCAGCCCTGCTGCAGACCGATCTGTCACACAACCAAGATTCCAGGGGCCGAGGCAGAGGGGGGGGGGGGGGGGGGGGGAAGGGGTCGCAAAATCTCTCTGCATTTCATACGTGGTCACAATTTCAAATGACTCTCAGTAACCACGAATCCCACCCATAGTGCCGACGACAAAAATAGCAGTTCGTCGCGAGCGGAAATGTGAATTTAGTCCTTGCAACAGGTGCGGTGGCTCTCCGAAGGCAGAATTAATCACTGTCACAGGTACCTCCGATCCCTTGTGCTGATAGTTGACACCCCCATAAACGACCAATCTTTGACGAATCCGAAACCAGTAAAGGGCAAGTTTAAGAAACACGAACAGGTACGAGTTTATCACTTGTCTCTCTTTGAAGCATATCCTGCCCGTATTTTGACAGAGGCCACTAATGCAGATAAAGAAGCTGTGGCTTCGATTTCGACGCCGTCTACAAATGACAAAAAGACGCTGGTTCAGGGAATGGCTTACAATGCGAGTGATTTACCTACGAAACTCCTCGAAAGGAAATGTTTCTCTCCAAGTTTGATTACATGAACTTTATTCCAATAGTCAATGAAACATGTAACTATTAATGTTACTTCGCTCTCAGTGGAACAGGGATGCGAAGATTTATGCTCATTTCAGCCTTTTATGACAGTTGCTTAAACTTTGGAATATGCAGCCCACGTCGCGCGTTGAAGAACCCGTGAACTTTTATTACTTTTTATTTCGTTGCGCTTCCGTCTCTACTATGGGTACGATATATATTCCCATCTTAACCCATTCCTAAAAGATACAGCACTGACACTTTGGTAATTGACAGTGCTACTTCGTTTCTACCCTTGATTGTAGTTTCCATACTTGTGGAGACTCACGATACAGTGAGATGAATTCTAATGAAACTATTTCACTTGAGATATGTGGCGAAACTTGAACATCCGGCATCTTGTCTAGCTTTTCGTCAAAAAATTCTCAAAACACGATATATGCTTAAAGACCGTAAAAATACACTTTACGTCTATTAGATATCGTAAAGTCTGACATCCGTTGCTACCGCACGGGGGGGCAGCGTCTTCACGCTACTGTAGTCTAACCACTATCCCGTCACAAACTGACACGCGATAGCTATTGGTGAAAGCTGTAACAGTCAACATGTACATGGTTAGCTACTTCCAGTTATGGAACACCCTTTGCGCCCGACTTCCAACACTTGCCAGTTGTGGTCGATCTTTCCCGTGAGCAAATTCTACGAAATTTGACTACAGAGCTGAACTACGAAGCTAAGTCTCCCTAGGCAGTTACTACACAAACCGCCAGAAATCTCGAATTAACATTTGTTCTAACCATTTTCATTTAGGTACTCCGAGTACGCTGAAGCAACTGACTTTTCATCTTTTTTCAACTAAGTGAGAACACTTTAAGCAATTAAAGTGGCCCAAAGTTCGTTACACAGCATGTACTGACATCCCGGATTAGCTTTTTCGTAGCGCGCCTATTAAAAAGTCAGTACTCTTTAACAGCACTATGCGGGGTATCACCAAAGAGTGTTTCGTACTTACCAGCTCAGCCGTCAGGCAGTCGACAGCGGCGAGATACGAACCCAGGGCGCCGCCCGCACAACACGTACAGCCGCCTCCGTAGCTGTCGCCCTCGCCTCCATTTCGTTGTCACCTACGCGCAAGTCGCCGGATCGCGGTCGAATGAAATGATTCGCAGACGGCGGCCCAACACCGGAAATGGAACTCCCGTCCAAAATACGCACTTTTGACCGTAAACTGTGGTACTGCCGCTTTCACTCCCAACTGAAACTAAAGCCTCACGCCACAAGCCCGAAGTGAGGCACTCAGTGCTACGAGAGTTAATGGGGTAGCACCGTGTGACAGATACCGCGTGTATCGACTCCGTACCAGCAATCGACACGGATCACTTCTCGATATCAGACAGACTCGCAACATACATGTCGGTAGGGAACTCTCAGGGCAGACTTTCCAGTCATAATTGTATATTTTAATATGTACATTTTAATATGAAGAGTCTTAGTTTCTGGCACTGTGCAGCTTATTAAGTTATGAATGAGGTGTTAGGTGTAGCAATTCCCTGGGCTATGGAAAACAGTTTCAGTTAACCTGTGAAGGCAATTTCATCAATGCGATATTCCACTTAAGCAGGGAAGATGGCAGACTAGCGTCCACTGTAACGTTTCTCTTCTTATGGGTAGTTAAAAGTGAAAGAAATATTCAAATCAATAAAAAAAATATTCTGCGAATTATTATTAGGTTGCCACGGAAGGACACGTTACGAATACGATGCCACGGTGTGGTTAGTATCCATACGCACATCTACATACATCTAAATAATCCTTTTAGTATACTGGACAATTACTATATTTTAACTTTCAGGCCAACGCTGTTACATTCTTTCGATGTATGAGACACCAGTTGTTATTAAACACTGTCGACAAGCACTGTCTGAAGGTTCGTTGACTGTAAAACACTACTGTGAATTATCGACCGGTCTTTATAAAAACGGATCTCCAGGTCCGACCTGTGGAGAACAACATACTTAACAGGCACAACGCGATAAGCAGTCGTTCATTTTGCTTTCAAATAACGTGACCGCCATTTCGTGATACATCTACCTCAAAAACATAAAATCATTAAAGAAATTTAATGTGGTAATATGAAAAGCTTCACTACAATAACTGCAGACGCCGATATTTACCAATAATAATCTTATTATTCCATAAACAATATATAGCATAGTGATTTCGGCAACCTACCTCTTAGTACATCGAATGTCAAAACAGAAGTGAATCATAACAAGACAAAGTCTTCGTTTCTTTACAAAGCCATCTGGTTTTTACGAAAAATTAATTTATTTTTTCCTAAAGAGGTTTCCTTTAACGTTTCATACATATAGGCTCTGAGTTTTTCATTAACATCCGTTACTTAATCATTGACATTATATACAGGGTGTTACAAAAAGGTACGGCCAAACTTTCAGGAAACATTCCTCACTCACAAAGAAAGAAAATATGTTATGTGAACATGTGTCCAGAAACGCTTACGTTCCATGTTAGAGGTTATTTTCTTACTTCTCTTCAAATCACATTAATCATGGAATGGAAACACACAGCAACAGAACCTACCAGCGTGACTTCAAATACTTTGTTACAGGAAATGTTCTAAATGTCCTCCGTTAGCGAGGATACATGCATCCACCCTCCGTCAAACGGAATCCGTGATGCGCTGATGCAGCCCTGGAGAATGGCGTATTGTATTACAGCCGTCCACAATACGAGCACCAAGAGTCTCTATATTTGGTACGGGGGTTGCGTAGACAAGAGCTTTCAAATGCCCCCGTAAATGAAAGTCAAGAGGGTTGAGGTCAGGAGAGCGTGGAGGCCACGGAATTGGTCCGCCTCTACCAATCCATCGGTCACCCAGTCTGTTGTTGAGAAGCGTACAAACACTTCGAATGAAATGTGCAGGAGCTCCATCGTGCATGAACCACATGTTGTGTCGTACTTGGAAAGGCACATGTTCTAGCAGCACAGGTAAAGTATCCCATATGAAATCATGATAACGTGCTCCATTGAGCGTAGGTGGAAGAACATGGGGCCCAATCAAGACATCACCAACAATGCCTGCCCAAACGTTCACAGAAAATCCGTGTTGATGACGTGATTGCACCGAAGTCAACATTACCTTCCTTCAATTGGGCCAACTGGCGGTGATTCGAGGAAGTACAGTACATACTGACGAAACTAAAATGATCTCTAACATGGAAATTAAGCGTTTCCGAACACATGTCCACATAACATTTTTTCTTTGTTTGTGTGTGAGGAATGTTTCCTGAAAGTTTGGCCGTACCTTTTTGTAACACCCTGTATAGTACTTGCGATACAAGAGTTTTTAAGATTTTGAAGTTTCCTTCTATAAGATACCCTTCAGTGACCTTCTGAATTCTGGAAGCTACCGTATAACAGAATCTCACTTCTAGCATTAGGCTGAAATCGGGGTGGCTACTTGACTAGATTACGCACAGGTTCCTTCGTTCACACATACGGACAAGTTAACAAAAACTGACTATTGAGCGCAAAACGTTTGTGCATTTAGTGATTCGTTCCAGAAGTGTGGAAATATTTTGTCCTTGGTCCGGACTGATATTTTGGTTTGCTCACCAATTTGGACTCGTGTTGAGAAAACCGGTCTTAAAAACATCTATCTTTAAACTTTTTTACTTTCAATGTTTTTGATTCATGACTTTCAGTAGCTGGTACATTTTGGAGCTGAAAAGCGCCGTGGAATAAGTGCTCGCTTTGTAAAAAGACAAAGAATAATTTTAGTATTTTTAGTTGCAGGATAAGAAGAATTAACTTTTGAATAGGTTTTCTTGATGTATATTGTTCTACCGCGGTACGGGAGAGTTTTAACACCAGCCTCATGAATTGTATGTTGTTAAGTGCTGATGCCCATTATTAAGCATTTCTTAAATGTAAAATTATAATAAATAAACAGCTGTATGTTACAATAAAAACCACCTTCAAAGACGTAATATTAAGAGCTAGAACATATTGCTGCATTCATAAATACTCGCTGTAACAACAGGAAGAGCACTAAAGATGTTTCTTCACAGGGAATTTTACACGTTCCCTGTTTTAACTTGTGTGCACATGTGCCTTTTTCTGACGAAGGTTGTTGGCCTGACGAAGGGAAACGACGTCGTGACGCATTTCTGGAAACTTTCAAGATATTGTAGAAATTATCTTTTGCATCACTCCGTCCCATGTCGCCCATGAAAACTGCAAAATATCACTTCAAACATGATTATTTTATTGAACCAGTCAACTGAAGGGGAAGTGAGCCCATCCCTGGAGATTACGGAGGTGCTGTCATCGCGAGTGATATAATCTGAATCAGGAAGAAGTTTCTCAGAGACTGGACCCAAGAAACTGTCAATGTAACATCGAATCTGGCCTCGTGTGCAAAACGGTCTAATTTGTTGTTTTATTGAAGGAAAAAACAGATGAGTAGTAAAAGATATCCTCTAAATTCCCGTTACACGTTAAATCACTCACATCTAAAGACTATAAACTCAAGTAAATACTTAGGGATTACAATTACGAATAAATTTAATTGGAACGATCAGATAGATCATGTTGTGGGAGAGAAAGCAAGATAAAAACTGCTATTTGTTGACAAAAGACTTAGCAAATGCAACAGATCTATTAAAGAGACTGCTTGCACTGCGCCTATACGCCCTCTTCTTGAGTACTGCCGTGCAGCCCGGGATCCGCATCAGATCGGATTAACGGAGGACCTCGAGAAAGTTCAAAGAAAGGCAGATTGTTTTGCATTTCCGCGAAACAGGGGCGAGAGTTCCACGGGTATATGATATGCGAATTGGGAAGAATACCATTAAAACAAAGCCTTTTTTCCGTTGGCGCAGGATCTTCTCATGAAATTTCCGTCAGTAACTTTCTCCTTCGAATTGGAAACTATTTTATTGGCGCCCATCTACGTAGGAAGAAATGAGCAGCGTAATAAAATGGGAGAAATTGGAGTTCATATAGAAATATTTAAGTGCTCGCTTTTCCCTCGCGCTGTTTGTGAGTGGAATAATGTAATAATATTTTATACTTTCGTGAAATTTTCAAAAAAGAAAATCTGCAATAGTAATAATACTGAATTTGCAATGTATAAAATATAAGGTGACATAATATACGACCTGCTATTAACAAAGGCAACACGCCTTTACTTGATGAATAAATAAATAATAAATAAATGCCCTTACTCTCGTAACGTCATGACCGACACGAAAATCACCTGCATGGCGTTACATGACAAGTGTACAAGTGTACGCCTATGCCACTTCGTACCAGGATACAGCTTGTCCCTCATTAACGTTCTGAAAAGTGAAAAGGTTCAGGGTTACAAGCTAATTTGTGCATAGCCCGACTTACGACTGGGTGAAGAAACCGAGCAGGTGCATTTATTTTAAGTGCCCGTCAATCACAAGTACCATAATGCACGTCTTCTAATTTTTACTCTTGCGAGTTGCTGCGATACTATGGCCGCTAGATTCCATTCCTCCACTCCTAGCTCCCAAACTTAATCTGCAAGAAGGTTAGTTAGTTGGAAATTGCAAGGGTCATTTTGTACGACAAATCGTAACGATTTTGAACGAGTCATTTTTCATTCACGTCGCTGACTGATTTCTAAACTGGACGTAGCTACATGATGAACATTTATAGCTATGTTTCCGTACCTCAATCTGCAAAAACTGAACGCTTAGAGGATCGCTTAGCTGTCCATCTGCGTCTCTCTGTCTGTCTATCATTCCGACTCTTAACAACCCTTTTTCTCATGAATCAATAGATGAATCAAGTTCAAATTTCTGTCACGTATCAAGGTCTATAATCCCTTGGCAGTGTACAAATTTTAAGCTTCTAAGTCCAATTCAATCAAATGATACCGCTACTTTTTTCAACCTGTACAACCTCGGTGTCGGGTTAACGTCTCCGGTTGGTAATCAAAACATGCTAGATACCGGGTTCGAAGCCATCCACACCTTAAACTTTAAACAACAGTCATCGGCAATGGCGCCCGAAGACTTCCAGCATAAGAAGACGTCCTCATTTTGGCAATGATCTTGTCAGAGAGGGTGGAGGAGCGGACAGAGTTTATGGGCATTCTCTTGGGCTCAGTGTGAGAAACTGACCTTGTATGCGGATGGCAGAGGCAATGGAAACCACTGCATTAAGATACGTAACGTGTATCCACAGGACACGTGGCCTGTAATTGCTAAGTGTCATGATGATCTCTCCACTGGTAAAAGGTCCCGGACTATTCCCCTATTCAGATCTGCGGTGGGGCACTGCCGAGGGGAATGTGACCATGAGAAAAAATTAAGTAACCGACGGAAAGATAACGTTCTACGCGTCGGGGCGTGGGATGTCACGAGTTTTGGACGTGGTAGGGAAGTAAGAAAATCTGAAAAGCTAGATGGTAAGGCTGGGTCTAGGTACAGACTGCGCCAGTGAAGTGAAATGGAGAGAAGACAAGAATTTCTGGTCAGATGAATATAAATATCGACAGCATGAGAAGACGGTATAACTGAGTAGGATGCATTACGAATAGGAAGGTAGGGCAGAGAGAGAGAGAGAGTTACTGTGAGCTCAGCGACAATCTACCTTTAGCAGCGGAGCACCTGGCACGTGTTTACGTCGCGGTTGCAAAGCGCTGCAGGAAGCGGCGACGTTTACGCCAGTGGTACTCGCGTGTGCTACTTGTTTGAACAATACAATTGGTAGGTAAGTTTGGAAAAATCACGGTAAAGTTTACGTTCTCTAATGAATACGCAAGACCGTAAGCATTTGAAATAGAACTTTTCTCGAGAGATGAGGTGCATATTAATTACACAGAACTCATTGGAATTTATGTATTAATCGTGTGCAGCTCTGTTTATGTAAAAATGGTGGACGACACAGCGTGTCCAACGATTAGAGAAGCCGCCAAAGGAGGATTCCAGTTTCGAGACCGTCGACGGTCATATTAATGTTCTTTTAGTGGCTAGTGTGGAACCTGGCGCGCACAGTATTCGAATGTTCGAAGTGCCTTTCGAAGTACCTGAATCACTGATTACAGACATATGGCAGAGAATCTAGTCATACAGCCGAACGTTGGGCAAGTTTTTGCACGTATCCAGTGCTCAACAATGTTCAACAGGTGCGAATCATCTTTACAGAGCATGTGCCCTCCTAATGAAATATAGGCGTTTGTAGGTTATCTACAATGGCCAACCCCCGACGTGCTCTGGACGTGGTGGGGAAGGACATCTTCGATCTGAGTGCACAAAGAGGAGTCTCGAGCAGCTATCCAGCGGAAGCCTACCGACGCCCGCCGAGCCGCCTCACTACCGCTGACACTACGACTGCGCCCCGCGACGAGGTCAGCCGAGCTCGGGTCAACGCCGCAGGCGACTGAGGGGCGCTCAGGGCACAGTGTTGCCCAGGTGGTTCCTACTGCACTCCGGCCCCAGACGCTGCCGCTGACAGACCGCGAGGACGGCCACACGACGAAACACGCGGAAACTGAAGTGGAGGGGTCGACGGACGCTGTGGCAACGGTGATGCGAGAGGAGCTGCAGGATTCGAACGCGCCGGAGCGTCGTAAGAAACGCCGCCTCCACTCTGGAGGTTCGGCCCCTCCTCGTACCGAGACACCAGATAACTCTGCTGGTCCGTGTCAGACAGGTCCTCATCACCAGACACCGGACTTCGCATTTGGGCAGTGAAAAGGTGCCGTCTCGTTCCGACGAGGCGTCCTCTCGGGTGTCCGTCGATTCTCCAGCAGCGCAGGACGGTGCTGCGGAAAGTGCACGGACGCCGCATACCGGTAGAGCCCCCACGGTAGTGGAAACTGACTGGGCTGAGCTGGACGACGACGTCACCGACGTGGCTGCTCCCCCTGGTGGACACTCGCATTCCTCTTCCACCACTGAGCGCAACTGACGGCCCGGGAAGACGTCGGAGGGGCAGTCTTCTGAGTACCTGTAGTGAGATGACGGGCTTTGGAACTTCCCCTGTCGGGTATTGTGCAAGGGTGACAGATGCTCGGACCCAGGCACACCAATTAGCGACAGATAACGTTAATACTATTACTTAGACTGTGAAACAACAGCTTTTCCACGACATTCTGTATGCGTCAGATGTGGATATGGTGATGGTGCAGCAAATCTGTACTACCGCGTTCCAGAAAGTAGACGGCTACGTCTCCTACACAGTGCCGAACTCGACAGCGAGAGTGGAAGGGCGATACTGGTCCGAGAGGGGATCCTGGCTTATACACCTTCGGAACAAGGATTGGCGATAACAGTACGTGGTATCTGTGTTGTCAACGTTTACGCCCATCCGGCACAGAAAACAGACGAGCATGTGCAAAATATTGTTGGGAAGCGATCGTGTCCTTCCTTACTGGCGAATTCAATCATTTACTGGTGGAGGGGGACTTTAGTTGTGTATTGGCGCCAAAATTCGAGCAATGTAAAGGGAAATGGACTTGTACAACACTAGGGGCAGAACCCGTGAGACTCGCGAGGGATATAAGTTTTTTACTACTCACTAGCCGAGTCGACTCGATGTTTCTGGTGGGCTACGCGATAAGGAGGTCAATGCTGAACGATAGCCACTGCCTGTATTGACTATCTAGTTTATCTGTGTATCATCTCCCATCCTCAACAACACGTGTGGAGAAGCCGCGGCACACGAAAGCTCAGTTCGTCACTGTTGGCGGACACCGAATGTCGTCAGGAAGTCGAGGATGTGTGGGCGACGTGACAACACCGGGTTCTAGCATACCCCTCGGTGCGTCTCTTGTGGTCAGAATGTGTTAAACTTATGATACGACGAGTACTTATACAGTACGATCGGGATAAGACGAGGGGGATGCAGGAGACTCTTGATTATTATTGCACAATGCTTCGTGAGTTGTCATTTCAGGATCCCTCTTCAGAATATCGTGCAGACGTTCGTCGCGCCAAGGCACGCGTCCTAGCGTGACGACGACTGCCAAGTCAGCGTGATCCGGGCAAGGTGTCTAGGCAACATCGCTGGGGAACGCGCCTCGACGTACCATGTGTCGCGAAAACACAAACGCTACCGCCGATCATTAGTCACAGATCTTCGTGAGTCAGAGGGACCTCAACTGATAACATTTCGGTTGGATTTTTTGAGCATTTCTGCCACCTCTTTGCCGACTCACCGACGGCTCACGGGGTTCATAGTTGATGGCCGCGGAGACGACATTGCTGTTAAAGGTAGTCTGAGATAACCAGTTATAGACGTCGGACGCCGATGCATCGTGTATACGGATGGTGTTAACCCCGTCAGAGTCAGCTAAGTCCTGAAGAAGGTCCTCTGAAGCACCGAAACTGGTAGCCACAAAATAAATAACATCGTAACGACGGCTGTAGGTGTTACATTTCACTACACTATATTTTATCGTCAGTTGTGAGCCAAATGGCGGTTCCATCAGTCTTCATCTCCGTAGTTAGGAGCTGCATCAAAGATGATGGTAAACTGTCGCGAAGCAGGCTCGTCTCAGATTGACAACTCAGTCCGACTACGACGCCCGCTTTCAGTGGTGGTCCCTGCGATAGCACTGGAGCCACCGACGCACGTTATGCGACTCTGTCTCAGTGGAACAACGCTGCACGAGAGCTCATTCGCCTGCCGTGTCTGCGCACGCCACCTGATACTCCTCGTCCGCTCAGGACACGAAGTGCGACAGGCTGTCGGGCATCTCAGAACTTACATGATGGCGGCAGGTGGTGACGTTAACGTTACAATCTCCTGAATACTACACACTGTACGAGGCAAGGAAGACGTACCGCGACCGTTGTGCACGGTGGAAACGCTGCTATACCTAAGGATCGCATTTACTCGTTCTCTTCGCCGGTCAGCGGAGGCGAGTTGTCGGCGGCGGTTTCGTAATGTCCGATTGTCCATACGTAACGCTTCGTTGACAGCCGTTCACCTCGCGTCACGGCCGCCACATTTAGGGCAGATCCTGCCGATACCGAAGGATATCGCGTACTGCCGCACGGCTTCCTTTGTGTAATATGTCAGCACTGGGATGTTATTTAAGATCAGTTACGACACGTTTCACTACCGTTCCGGAACTGTGGCCTCAAACTTACGAAAGTGCACATCAAAGCTTTGGCGCTTAATCTGCGAGCAGTACTTCGGAATTGGCAACAGCGAAAAGACACCATTACGTCATCTCTGGTACACGAATCTCTTCCGCCGTCGGTCGAACCTGCCATAGAGGTGGACCAAATCTCGGCTGCAATTTCACACATTTTGTGGATTACAGTAATGTTCATCTGGAAGTATCTTCCGTGGGAACGCCCACGACTCGGGAGATCTATCGCTACCGGATGAGTCTCCACGGGCGCGACGTCATGGATATCAGACACCCAACTGGAGCCTGGCAGCATACCTGGCGCGCAGTGTGTCCGCCGCTGCTGCCAACGGCTGCGTCATCGCCATACGTGTATCCTCATCAGCCGAAAAACTGTGAGACAGGACCGGCTGTGCGCCATTCGTATGGCCGCAGTGTCGGAGGACGTTTGGATGCTCACGCGTTTTCTTACTTTCTTTCTTTCTTTTTGTTTTTACCAGACACGACGTTCATTCCGAAATAAGAGACGCATGTAGTCAACTGCATCGCTGGACATTCGATGCAATACGTGTTTGCGCCAGATGTATTCCCCGTGATGGCTTATTGGATATACCTACAACATTGAAACGTCCCCTTTGAACAATTCTACATGACTGTGCTTAAACTGACACACAATATTTTGTTAGCGCAACGCAATCTGACTTTCAAAATTCCCTACAAAAGAATGGCCCTGACTAACATTAAACTATACCTTTCACAAATCACTTACCTCACAAAAATCTTCGCTGCTCAAGCTACTGCAATACAGCGAGTGCCACTACTGCCAGCTAAATAAAAGATTCAAACTATGGAAGGCACTAACTACTGATAGGGATAGTTCGCAAATGAAAGATATTAATAGAGAACAAACAATGTATTTACCTTGATATCATCATATATAAATATAGCAGTTCATGACAAATTTCAAAACTCCGCCATCTCTCTCCCCACATCTCTGCTGGCGGCTCACCTCCAACTGCGCAACGCTACGCGCTGTTCACAGCCAGCTGCCCAACACTACAATGGCGAGTATTACAACAATGCAAAGCAGACATAGACTGCCCACAGCACAGCCAGTGATTGTCATACAGAGGTGGCGTTACCAATAAAAAACCTAAACAGCCTACTTACATAGAGAAAACATAAACAGCCTACTTACATAGAGAAAACATAAACAGCCTACTTACATAGCCCCCATGCTCCCCACAAAAATTTTTACAAATGGTGTTGGGCACTGGCCAATACAGATTTGACAAAAATTTTTCACAATTACAGTAACAAAGAAATCAAATGCACACACTTATTGATATTGTTGGTCAAAAGCTAAAATTTTCTCACAGTCCATAAAGACAGTCCTGATCATTCATTACGGTAAAATATAGTGTTTTTCTCAAAGTCTGAGCAGTAGAAGAAAATGCACACGGAAGTAGTGGATTTCCATGCAGTCTTGAAGAAGTAGTGTTGTCCTTCCAGCGGAAAAACAGTGCTGACTCTTGACATGCAGACAGGTAATGCTCCACAACAGAGCAAACCCACAGCAGAGTCATTCGACGTTTTGAAGAATATTGGTAGGTAGGTCATCACAGAACAGACCCACTGTAGTCCTGGTAGAGATTACGGTATTGGTGGGCCACCAGAGGTGCAGACCCACTGCAGTCCTTGTAGAAAGTGTGAACAGGCCCACTGTAGTCCTGGTAGAGATGACCAGCAGCCATCTGTTATGACTGTGCAGGTGCACAATCACCACTGAAGAGTCTTGCGGACAATATAGCAAGTCCATAAACCACCACTTGTGCACTCACAAAGTTTTTGGAATTGTCCTTAGAACCAGCAATGCTGTTATCCAGTCCCTTGCTGAATTATCAACACACGTGCAAACACTAACAGTCCCTACTTCTCACATATTGTCCATATACTATGACCAACAGAAACGTGTGCAGTGAAAGGAATGCTTACAAGTTAATAGTATCATGAACTGGTGACAATTACAATTTTATAACAGAAGAATACAATAACAAAGGTACAAAATACATCATTAAAAACATAACAATATAGATAACATTTGTAGTAATATGGGCTTTACAAAAGAATCGAAATAAACATATACATCAGTGTTACAGGAATTATGACATAAGTACATACATAAAAGATCACAATAAACTTTGAAACATCAACTTCACACATGAGCATTAAACAGAACAGAATTAATAATATCTAACATCTTTACAAAGTAAATAACATATTATTAATGCCAATTATATTCGAGGATAACAGTATTCCTCATCATAGTGAATGTAGCTTAATATTAAAAGAAGAAAAAATTCTATGAAACTACACAGAGACAGGAAGAAAACAAATACACAAGGGTACACACACACATAGTGGGATAACACCAATAGGAAAGGACAGGGTTTGTTTCATTGCAGTATTTCGCAAACAAAACTTTCTTTGCTTCTTGGAGATCTCCCTTCATTCATCATTATTCCCAAAAGTCCTATCTAAGCCTGCCTTCTGTATTTCGTTCACATCGTCTGTCAAAAATAGTTTTTCTCTCTACTATCTGTATTCTGTTCACATCCTCTGTCAATAATAGTTTTTCCCCACTGTACAGTATCCTTTTTATTTTGCCAGACCATTTTCTGATAGCTTCTCAATGCATTTCTTATAAATTTATAATAGTTAGTTCCTTATATAGTCTCCTCTTAAGCTAACTTAAATCTACTGAGCTCAGATACTAAACTAAGGGATGAGGCAATGCAGCAGCACATAACAAATCAACACAAACAGCAATGCAAAAAATGCAAATTGGCAAAGCTAGCAGCATAAATGAGCAAAAGTCAAATTCAATAACACTATGCCTGGCAAACAGCAGCAACTTATACCTAAACATGACATAGCGCAAGCAGAAAAAATAATACACTAAAGATAACAATGCAGAAAAGGGAAATGTATAATCACATCTTAATGTCTAAGTAATTAAAGTGGTGCACCACAAGAAGTTATTCTACCAAAAAATTACCAAGTACTTGAAAAGAAAATTATGAATGCAGTTACTGGTTTTAGTCCCTTCTTATTGTTCTCTCCATTCCAAGAGCTCCTTTTTCGAAGAATGTGGATCATAAAATAATTATTTAATAGATCTGTTGACAGAAAGTGTTCACATTAGGAAATGCATTTAATTTTATTTTATGAAACCAATGCTGCAACACAGCTGGAAAACAGATGTCAAATGAAATAAGCAATTACGCAAACCAAAGCATAAAAATATCATTCAATAGTCATGTGACATTTCATAATTTAGTAGAAATTCTCTCAACTCTCGTAGAAAGACGCTTGTCATAATCAGGTGTGCAGATGTAAGAATATTTCCGAGGATAATGGCCTCCCCTTTTTTTTGTTCTACCTGTGCCGCTGAAAAGGGCTCGCAATAATGGCTTTTTCTCCAGGCGTCTGACACAGCTGGGTGCCCGCGACGCATTACGTGCAGGTGGTCACTTAACTTTTTTACGGAAATATTTACCGCTACAGTGACAGTCTCACATAAAAATATTTCACAGGTCAAGAATTAGCGTTGCAAATCTGTAGAAACAAAATCCTATGAATATAAGTGTCCAAAAAAAATATTGGTCAGCATTGTGATACAGTCACACATTTCATAACTCTTAAAGTACGTTTCTTGGTTTCCAACATCCTTTTCATAAATCAGAGTCCCTAAACACTACTCATTATTCCTTACCTCATTATACATATACATATTCGTTGACACTTCTTCAATATTTCATCATGAGAAATACGTAGCATAATAAACATTCCTCAACAACATAATACACATCGTCGTCGTAATAATAACATCATAAAACTTCAGTCAAATCTCAAAATCGTCGTAGCTTCCTCCAATAACTTCTAAGCCTAAAAAAATTCTCTGCTCATTTCAATAGTGTCATCTACCTCAAACGTACTTTAAAAATCATGATCTCATACCAAATACATCATTCAAAGCTCTCATAGTATCACAATGATTCCGAAAAAATATGAACAGTTTACAAAGTACAGACAAAATACAGTTTCATAAGTGTGAAGTTATCCAACTGTGTAATTACGTAAACATCTGTCACTGATATAGTAAAAATAAATGTTTGTCTCTCTCAGTTAAATGATCAGATAGCTGTGTAAATTGTGTGTTAGAGAAATATGGTACCGATGTGTAAAGTTGTATAAGCAAATACCATATTAGCTAGGGTTCCTTGTGCTTGCCAAACACATGGTACACAAAGTAGGCGTGTACCCCCCTGAGGATTAATGTAATTATACCCTCAGGTGTTACAGATTACACCAATGGAATGAAATATATCACGGAAAACTTTCTTTGTAATTCAAAAATCTTTAAAAATAAATGTTTTAAGTACAAAATTAATCACTGAAATGCGTGTCCTGTAGCGCTAAATGTGCATCTTGTTGTAAGATAATCTCTGTGGAAGTGTCGTAGTTATTTTCCTCCGAAAGCTAAGTTCTGCAGAAGTCAATGTACTTACCTCATGATAAACAAAAATGAAATGCTTTGCGTATAGATATCGTAGTTATTATGCTTATTGGCGTGATGAAGAAAGTACTGTACAGTAACGTATTGTTGTGCCACAAAAAAGGCTGTCTCATTGTTGCTATACCACAAAAGTTACTACTAAAACATGTTTTTCTTCCTAGAAGAATTCAGAAAACTGTGCAGATATAAAACAGATACACTGCAAAAGCAACATTGTAAATTGTCACTCATTAGTAGCGTCGTGATAAAATCGTGTAACTGTCACATAAACTAACACTGTGTCATCTGGTATCTCACAGAAAGTACTTTAAATCCAGAATGTATTTTCAAGTAAACCAAAATGTTGCATTAAAATCTCATTAGCAGTACTGGTAAATGTTCTAAGTATGTAAGCCTTATAGTCGTTCCATAATCGTGCAACAAACAAGCAAGAATGTACACACACAATAACACTGTGACGTCTGTTCACTATAACAATGCATTCGTCATTTCTGTTTAAATAAGTTATCTTGGTTCTTGATTGGATATTTAACTTCAAACATTGTTGTATGTTAACAGATTCTTAAGCATACTAGTAACGTGAAGTGAAACGTTTTATGGCAAAGACAAAGTTAAAAAGCAGATTATCTCTCAATAAATGGTTTTACATGTGAAATGTGGTGTAAACCTTTACTCTTCCTAGTACGCAGAGTTTCAACTTCAAAGCAATTATCATGTTGTATACATCGGTAAAGAATGCTAAAATTTTTCTCCAGGCTAGCGTCTTATGTTATTTTTCTCGGAGCCAGCGGGCGCACGCGGCTGCCTGCTGTGCGAGTCATTGTCTGTCTCTTTGTTGGCGCGCGTCGTTATTGGGATTAGGAGACCTAACTTCTACAAATTCGCCTTGCCGAGAGGGCCCAGCTCTGTTTAAAGCTCGCCAGTTCTGATGGAATTCAGGTCTGTCGTTTTGTCGGTAGTTTACACAGTTTCTTTCGTGTCGGTCATGTGGTGGAGAATTTCTCCCTGAATCGTAACTGCGCGCTGAACTGTTGCGTCTGAAATTATTCTGCCTCCCTTGATAATAATTGTTTTGGTTCCCATATTGTCTGTTTCTCTGATTGTCTCTGTAATAGTCATTACTACGGAAATGCGATCTTTCTCTGTAACTATTATTACTCTGCCAATGGTTGTCATATGGGTGGTGTCTGTTTTGGTCACGATTTGCGTTGTAAGAATAGGCTTGTCGTGGCCAGTTATTGTTACTGTCGTCACGGAATTGTGACGTATGTGACCTGTAGTGATTGTTTTCCTGTTTTCGCATCCGGCGACTGTCTGTGTCAATTTCTAATTCTTGTAGGAGTCCCTGAAATGCTTCAATGTCGTCTTTGCAACGTCCTGCCAAAATAATATGTCGTAAATGTTCAGGCAGTTTGATTAAGCAAATGCGGATGAATTCTGAGGGGCTGTATGGGTTTGTCAGGTACTGATTCTTGTGCAACATGTCTTCAAAATATTTCACAAGACTGGAAAATTGAGACTGTTCAAAGTGCTTCATCATCATGATGCTATGTTTTACACGGTCTTGTGTGGCTTGAGACCAATATGCTGAGAGGAAGGCATGGTAAAACTCTCCTTCACTGTGGCAATCGTGAATTACCGATCGCATTCTTACAGCTGGTTCTTTCTCTAAGTAGCCACACATAAATTCTAATCTGTGCTCCAATGACCAGTTGGGAGGAAAACAATGAGAGAATTGATGGAGCCATGCTTGTGGATGAATGTCGTTGCCATAATTCTTAAATGTTTTGAATTTACATGTAGTAATGAACAGCTTATAGTCAAAATCGTCATGTCGGCGAGTCGCATATCGGTCATTGTTAGGTCGTGTCGGCCGTTCCATCTCACAATTCGGTGCACATTGCCAATTTCTTTCATAACTTCCGAAATGCCCTGTGTTATTATTTTGTGGCTGTTCCGTATTTCTGTGTCCCTCTTCCCGTATTGGGGCGCGAGTATCCTCTGAAATACGTAATTCTTGTACTACTTGTGCCAACTGATCTTGCACTTCCCGGATTTCTCTTTTGTACTGTGTATTGATTTGATTTTGATTTTGTTTGAATTTTCTAATTTCTACATACTCTTCAGTGTCAGTGAAGGCTACAGGTGTTGTGTTATTCAGATCATCATCTACCTTTGTAGAGAAGTTAGTGAACTGATCTGAAAGTTCTGCTACTTTATCCGATAGTGAAATTATTTCCTCTGTATGTTTTTCTGAACCAAGTTTCAGAGTATCTACTGTGTCCTTTAAGTTTTCCTGAGTTTTTGCAAGTTGCGTAACCGAATCGGTAGATGCAACTGAGTCAATTTTAGCTTGCAAGGTGTTGTGATTTTCATGAACAATAGTTTGCAGTTCTTTTATGGCTGCTTCGTGATTCCGTAATGCATTTTCATGCCGCGAAAAAATATGTTGAAAATGCTCACAAATTTGTGTTTTTACGTCATTACAGACTTTTTGACATTTCGATTCAATGTGATGTAACTCAGTAGTTAAATCCTCACGTGTTTGTTCAAGAGTTTGCTCCAATGAGTCTAACTTTTGAAGATTCTGTTCCATTGTGTCTAACTTTTTAAGATTCTGCTGTGTTTGTCTCTGATTTTGTTCCATTGTGTGTAACTGTTGCTGTGTTTGTTTCTGATTTTGTTCAAGCGTTGTGTCTAACTTTTGTAGCCTTTGTCCCATTTGTTGCATTAACTGTAATAACAATGCACTGGTGTCTGAAACATGTTCCTCAGTGCTTTTCGGCAGTGAATTTGCACCGGCAACATTCACATTTTGACAAGCGGAAAACGTGTCTTGACTCATTTGAGAAAACGGTGAGGACGCAAAACCTGAATCTACAGTGTTTGCAAAATTGTGTCCTATCATTTCGGATTCCTGAGGCGAGCTGTTGCCGACCGATCGATCGATAATGCTTCCCTCTTCACTAATTGTTTCACTGTCCACGCCATTGTTTGCCGCCCGCTCCATTTCCCTATGCACATTTATCAAATTACTACTTTGAACATCAGTTAACTCATTACTCGGTGGCGCTAACACACTGCTTTCATTTTCACTGTCATTTCTCAGTTTACTTTGGAGCCTAGTATTACGTTTTTCACACGCCATTATTGTCACAGTATTTCACACGACAACACAGAAAAACACAATTTGAAGATCAAAAATAAGAGAACACATTAACATAGCACTGAAAATAATATCTAGTTAATTGCAGCTGCGAAATACTTGGTGCAAATCTACATGCATGCGACAACTGTTTCACTGTACAACAATGAAAGACTGCAACTACAAAGGAGATTTTCTCTACAATTACGCGCTAGCAATAAACAATAGCTACACTAACTACACAAACTACAAGAAAAAAAATCAGAAGATTCCAGTGAGGTATCCTCGGCTAAGGGTCGACATATGAAACGTCCCCTTTGAACAATTATACATGACTGTGCTTAAACTGACACACAATATTTTGTTAGCGCAACGCAATCTGACTTTCAAAATTCCCTACAAAAGAATGGCCCTGACTAACATTAAACTATACCTTTCACAAATCACTTACCTCACAAAAATCTTCGCTGCTCAAGCTACTGCAATACAGCGAGCGCCACTACTGCCAGCTAAATAAAAGATTCAAACTATGGAAGGCACTAACTACTGATAGGGATAGTTCGCAAATGAAAGATATTAATAGAGAACAAACAATGTATTTACCTTGATATCATCATATATAAATATAGCAGTTCATGACAAATTTCAAAACTCCGCCATCTCTCTCCCCACATCCACCACTGCTGGCGGCTCACCTCCAACTGCGCAACGCTACGCGCTGTTCACAGCCAGCTGCCTAACACTACAATGGTGAGTATTACAACAATGCAAAGCAGACACAGACTGCCCACAGCACAGCCAGTGATTGTCATACAGAGGTGGCGTTACCAATAAAAAACCTAAACAGCCTACTTACATAGAGAAAACATAAACAGCCTACTTACATAGAGAAAACATAAACAGCCTACTTACAACATCAGGAGCTTATAGTTGTCACACGAAATGTAGAACTTACTTTGTCAACTATCTGGGAAGACTGTTCCACAATCCACCCGACAGCTCGGGTGTCCCACGAATGAGACGACTGGATAATGCTTGCGAATCCTACGAACGATGGTAGGCAGATATATCGACACACGTAAAGTTCCACCAAATAGTCGCCACCCGAAATAGGGGTGCAGCCCCACTAGAAGGGATAATTAAGTTTAACCCGCGGGACGCAAGATTTAATGATACATCACCGTGTGCTGCTGGGAGTGTGACACAGGTGACTGTTGTCTTTTGACTCCCGCCCCTGACGACGATAGCCACTTGCCATTCCATTTCGTTGTATTAAAATAATAAAAGAAATGAAGCAGTGCTTGGAGTGTAAATAAAAAACAACTTTCTTACTTCTAAGCTGGTAAGACGACCGCTCGTGGAAAAAGAAGCGGTTAGGGCTCGAGTGCTGGTCGCATTCGTAGCTGATGGTTTTTTGTATTCAAAACTGCGATTACATTCCAGTAGGGATATTTTTTGAAGGTTGTCAAAACGCTTTTAAAACTTGTAAGGAACTAAGTAAACGGTCGCACAAAATCTTAACACAGGAACCGCACTGATTCATTGTCTCCTGAAACAGAGGACAGAGCAGCTGGTACGACGGTTGCAACTCTCTATTTTGATATAACTCGCATTCTGTTAAAATTTGAAGTGGGTAACGTCTTTGCTTGGCAATGACAACATCTTCGACTGGGGTTCGAACCCAGACAACGCTTAAATTTTGAATAAAAATTATCATCAGTGGTGGTCAAAGACTTCCTGCACGGGAAGTCACCCCTCATTCAGCCAACGACTTTGTAAAAGATGGCGGAAAGAGGAAGAGGTTCGAGGCACTCTTGCCATTGGGGTGGGAACTACCCCTAAGGGCGGAAGAATCAGCAATGATCAATGGCATGAGGATGCAGAAGGCAATGGAAACCACAGTATTGGAATAAATTTCATTCTTTGCCACCCTACATTGTTGCCAGATGTATCCAAGATGGTGGTCATGACGTCATTCAATATGGCGGATTTTGGCAGGAAGTTTGAACATTGGCAGGAAGAAGATCAATTCACCTACCTCCACTAACCTAACTCCCCTTCCCCAGAAAATGGCGGCAAGTTCAAATTACAACAGGATCATGCACCACACCACGGTTATCTCTACTAAGCTAAGAAAATCGCGAGAAAGAAAGACACTTGTACTAACCTCAGTCACCCGACCGCCACCTACTCCTACAAACTGGCGCCAAGTTTGAATTTTGGCAGTAAAGAGAGTTGACTTGGGGTTTCGCTGTCAACCTAAGAAAACTGCGGGAAACAAAGCTCACCTCCACTGACCTTAGTCACCCGACCAACATCTCTCCCTACGGATTGGTGGGAAAAGGACTCAGCCTGCACTGGGCTGGCGGAGAGAGGAAGCAGTGTACTTTATTAATTTTAGAGCAATTTACTTAGTGATGGAGTATATTTATCACAGTGATACAGAACACACGCTCTGACATGCTGCATTTCTTGGAGACCTGCAAACTACTCCTAAGTAACTCAGGTATAATGCTCTACACACACGCCTGCTAATTGTAAACCGTCAAAATAACGCATTCACAGCCTACAGACATACAAATCACTCGTAAATAATGCAATAATTTACGTCCAGATTGCCAAACAACTCGCAAATTGTCAAAATAATAATCCATCTAAATCGCTCTGCAAACATGCTTCCTAGTCATCAACTATCTAAATCATGCACCAGTCTTTATTTAAACAACTATAGACAGCTGCACCACCCAGTGTGTTCGCCAGGACACCACTTACCCTTACCCACCCATGTTGTCAGGCTAATGTACACTAATGTGCACTGACGTGTACTAACGTGCACAACGCATGACGTAACCCTAGATGGTGGGTGTAAATGGTGATAAAACGACTCTGCCTGTGCTTTTTATTTTGCAGGCAGTGTCTCCACCACGAGATCCAGACTCCAACTGACCTAGTATACAGTACTGGCACCAGAGGGCGCTGTCGCCCCTGACGTCACCTGTTCAACAGCTTCGTCTCTGTCGCCATTCTAACCGGACATGTCCGACATGCGCTACTGACGTCACAGGGTCAAGCTCGTACTGACGATACAGACTGTGCAACAGAAATCTGGCCGCGATTAAACAGAACACGTGGACGCCGCTGCCCCCCTGGACCCGACACCACCCCGGCCGCAGCCGGGCACTCCCGCCGAAGTGGCGTGGCTGCCAGACCGCACGCAGACGTCCGTTCGGGTCCTGCACGCATGAGGTGGTGGCATCCCCATCATACTTGACACACCTGAGAAATTCCCCTCCAAATACGTCATCACCTAGGCACATTTGATGATGCCATCGTACGGGCGCGAAGCCCTATTTTCAAAGCACAGACGCTGCAAGGTGGCCCGTGCACATGTGCACGCTTGCAAAAACACCCTTAATCGGCATTCTCCATGTTTGGAAATAGATAACTGTCTAAGCACAGACGGGGGCGATCATTGGAAGAGCATCTAACAATGTTGTCAACATTATACTGATGTCGCATGACTATGTAAAAATAAGAACCGAGTCGACCTTGTTGAAATTGTGTATTGTCCAAGAAACAGTTAACGCTCACATTCTCGATGTCTCAGCTCGTATGCACGGAAATTCCTGCCCTAACAGAATCTGTTTGCATTCGACATTATTCTGCGTTATTTTCGTAGTCTTCCTCGCAGGCCTAACGCGATACCCCCTCCGTCACGTGCAACCCTTCCTGCTTTCAACACACATAAGCGTTCCCTCCACAGATGATGAAAAGACTGAAGGAATTGAAGCTTTTCTCTCTCACACACATTCTTTCTATGAATTTATAGTGCACGAAAATATTGTAGGAGGTAACTATTAAGCAAAGCTTTCCCAGTATGTCACAGCAAAGAAAATTAGTCACTGCCATATACTTACGTGACAGGCGGGACAAACGTCTGTAGACGAGAAACTTGAGCAAAATATATGAAAAAATTAAATTCTGCTTGCGTAAGAAGGCGCCAGCACTCCAGGCGGCAAAGAGGTTGCGAGAACAATAACAGACGCCAGAGTGAGGGAGCCTATCAGA
Organism: Schistocerca americana; assembly: GCF_021461395.2. Classification (NCBI taxonomy): domain Eukaryota; kingdom Metazoa; phylum Arthropoda; class Insecta; order Orthoptera; family Acrididae; genus Schistocerca; species Schistocerca americana. The sequence continues at coordinate 31,768,019 of NC_060128.1, forward strand.
TAGGAGGCCAAAGACAGACTCGCAGGAAATGCACCGCCGACGCCCTCTCGGCCCCCAGTACTCAGATGGCCACAGCGGAACGGTGCGGCCGGTCAGCCCGTCATCCGCTGAGCCGCCAGTCGCAGCCCGGTGGCAGCGGCAGCCGCACTTAGCTCGGCCTCCGGCTCTGAGATTGGCAGCGCGTAGCGACCAGAGCAGTGTACTTCACCAGCAGTGAGGCTAATGTGGACTGTTACGAAATATATTATACCACAACACGTGGTGCATCTTAAGTAACTTCTTGTTGTCAAGAATAAAGAACACTGTTGATACCTGTGTGCAGTTGTGTTGCAGAAAGTAAATACCAGCCACCAGCAACATCCTCTCCTCGCTTCCCCTGGAACAACCGCACAGTGACAAAGAGACGACACAAAAACTGGCGACGGGAATAATTCGGTCAAGATCTTGCTTGCTTCTCTCGTGCTATAGCTTGCAAGGGTGCTCATTTCACATTGCTAATTTGTTGTTGTCTTCTTGCATGTATTCCAGGAGGGGATCAGCAGAACTAATCAAATTTCTCTTTTCAGAGGCTTTCCTTGCTTTTTTTCTATAACGTATCTGTGTAAACAATGGTTACCCTGCCCCCTCCACCCCCAGCCCCCGCGCCTCAGCCGCAGATGGCCAATGTGACTGATCTAACACAGGCTTTTCAGTTTCAGAACCGACAAATTGCTGCTTTGCCGACGACGGTACAACGACTTCTCGCTGCACGAACCGTGTCGGCTGTAAAATGGTGCTCCCGCATTTGGAATTGCTCTAAAAATGATTAACTCGCCGCCAAGAAGAAATGAAATAGAGTATTAAACCGCCAGAGAAGAGACCAGATACTTGTCACTTGCTTGCCACCACTATTGCGCCACTGCTTCAACTACTTCGGAAAACATATGTATACCGGTGTGAACCAGTGTTTTTTTTTGCGGTAATAATTCAAATGTTGAAAAACTTGTGTTTCACCATTGAAATTTTCCACTTCGTCCTATGCTATAAGTGCTAAAGATCGAGTATCTTGTTTGTGAAGAACTAATAATTTGTTTTTAATTTAAATGTGCCAAAGTTTCAGTGCTAAAGAGCATAAATGTTGACAGTTAAAATCGTTTGCTTCACAAGTAGTAAAAGAGGCACATAATATTAAACTTGCGAGAAGCTTCAGTTTGCTATGAACTGATTTTACTTTGAAAATGCCAAAGTGTTAGGACTAATGAACATAAATGCGGTCAGTTAAAATCACTTGCTGCACAAGTGTCGTTGTAAAGCACTTAATTTTCATCCTATTTGAAATTTACCTCTAACTTGAAATTATTTTGAAGTTAATTAGGTATATTGTCAGTGCAAATGGTTATAAAGCACTGCAAGATAATTAATATCAAGTGGGATGGGCAATCAGTATTACTGTAATGAAAAGTGTTTCTGTAAGATGCACATAGTTCATGATAAAGGAAGCAGGAGAAAGTTAATTTGAATCTGGTTTTTTGCTCACGAATCTGAAACATTGCCACTGTGGAATGAATATGAAATGTGCTATTTCAGTGTCATATTATTCCATTTGTGAGATGTATATGTTTATTAGTCAAACTTTAACTCTTGTCAGGTGCCACATAGTCTCGTGTTGTCTTTGGGAAATTTTTTTGCGCTGAATTAGTTAAAGGTTGAGGTGATGATTGTAGTTAACAGAAGTAAAGTCACTTTTACGTTTCTCCACTTTTCATTCGCAGCCACACTACACGACAACGGTTCGGCATCTCGTGGGGAAGGAGGGGGGGGGGGGATGTGCTAGCATAAGCTGGCGCCAGCACTCCTAGCGGGAAAGACGTAGTGGGAAGACAGATAATAGACGCCGGGGCAAGCGAGCCTATCAGAAGGGAGGCCGATGCCCTCTCGCCCCCGGTAGTTAGATCGCTGCCGCGGACCGGAGGGCCCGGTCGATCCCGTTCGGTCGTCCGGTGAGTCGACGAGTCGAGTCGTCGGTCGCAGCCCGGTGGCAGTCGCAGTCGCAGCCAGCTCGGCCCGTAGCTCAGTCGGCACCTGGCGACCGGAGTAGTGTGCGCAGCGGGACGTGTGCTCCGTCAGCAGTGAGGCTAACGTGGGCCGTTACGGAAGAGCTCGTAACGCGACAACGTTCCTGAGTAATTTTCTGTTCTGATAAATAACGAACCCTGCTAACACCTGTGTGCAGTTGTTTTATAGAAAGAGGGTACTGGCCACCAGTAACATCCTCTCCTCGCTCGCCACAGTACAAGTCTACGGTGACAACGAGACGACACAAAAGAAATTAATTGATTCTGATAAAAGATGCCAACTGAGCGTCTGTTTGCGTCACCCTCCCATAATATCCTCAGCCAGAGGTCTCTCAAACGACTGCCAACGTCATTGTTCGACGATAGTGGACCGATCTGCTTGACATTATTCTGATGCAGAGGTACACGCAATAAATGAAGGAAATGAATGTCAATTTGATCTCGCAGTGGTTCGACCTAGGGACATCGATATAAGTGAAGGAAGAACGCGTAATGCATCTGGTCGTTCTAACCGGGAAGGGTCACTCGAGCGAAAACGCTCGCTATTGGGTGGAGTGCCGTCACGTCACGACGAGGACCCTAGCGCAACGCAGCCGTACGCTTACGCGGCAAATGCGCCGCACCGCAGACTCCGTGCCGTGTTACTCGTTCGTTTTACTTTCGGTTTCGTTTGATACGCACCTGTACAAGTAAAAACGAGGGGCCTGACGGGTTCTGTACACATTAGGAGTAAATAAATGATAATTAACATGAAGAATAACTCACTCGTTCGATGAAGAAGCAGATCCTGTCTGTTTCTACTTCCGTTTACCAGACAACGATGCAATCCGTAACTGCTTCCTCTTTGCGGCACATTTCTTCATTGCTTCCAACTTTGCTCCTCGACTGAGATGCCTAATCCTTATAAATGTTCTCGTTTTTACGTAAAGAGTAATAAATGCTTCACGAACTGCAGGAAACTTTTGTTTTAAAATAGACCACAGAGACTTTAAGACATTTTTTGTTTACACACACCATTTCTGTGAAAAGCAGCAAATTCTTCTTCAAACTGCAACACTCTGTTTTCCCATCCTGGCGTTGGAGTGTAAAGACCACCACGAGATATAATGATATCCATTGTGCAGCATCATCTCCTTCACTTTTTGCTGCTGCAAGGCTTAGTGATTTACCAGTGTTGTGGCACTTAAATGCAATATAGCCTGCAATGTATTTTACCGCATCTGGAAGAACATCTGAGACTACAGAGTCATCCCCCATTGTTACCACATCTGTCAGTAAATTTTCTTCAACATTCACAGTTTCTGGGATTTCTCGTAGCGGCGCTTCGTCAACAACATTTACACACAGCTCACTGGCAATGAAGCTTAGGGATGCAGAATCCGGGTCGACGTCACACTGGGAAGACTCTGTGTTTAATCCTATAGTAACTGGCGTGTTCCCAGAGAAAGAAATATCACTTGGATTACCCGTCAGTATAAGAAGACGTATCCTGTTCCTTACGTCAAAAGGCGTAGGACTGTTATATAATATACCTAATCCTCGTACCCAAGAAAAAAAGTTTTCCAGGCAATCGTGATTCAGTCTACAAGTTAATATATACCTAACTTTCATACTTTTCAGACTCTCGAAAAGACCAAAGAGAGATTTTACTGAAGTTATGAAACCTTTTTGGAAAGGCAACATTCTTTCTTTGTCACCAACGCGCATTGCTGAACAGATATCTAAGAATCTCTTCAAAGTATTTTCTTGAATTCTGACATTCATTCCAAACCCACTACGCAGGGGTGAGCATTCATCTTTTGCAACTCTAGGGTTCAAGACATCAAAGATGTCGTTAACGAGTTCAACAAAATTACTTTCAACGTCTTTATGAAGAACATCCTTCAAAGCCTGAGCTGTTTGTCGTGAAAATAGGCGCGCTGCCATCCGTACATTCTGCCTTGCTCTTCCAGTTACGTTTAAGTGCGCTTCAGTAGCGTGGCGTGTTATCGTCGAGTCACTCTCTTGATGCTTTAAAAACTCCTGCCTTAGATGTTTTGTATCCATCAGGTAGCGTAATGCCTGTATCCAAGAAATGGTTCCGTAATAACTTTAACAGATGTGGTACATCGAAGAAAACCCATACATTCCTCGTGTCGTCTGCTGGATTTACGAAATAAGTTCTCTGCATCGACAGACAGTTCCTTCCAAACTTTTATATTTTTCCCGCCCATATAACACGTCACAGGAACTGCCTTAATGATGCTCTGAAGCAAATTACTAGTCATTGCAGTGTCGAAATCATAGTAAACTAGTTGTTTCCACTGTTTACGCAACTCACATATCATGCAAACTTGTACATTGGAATGTGGTCCGACTACTACGTCTTCAGACGAAACCATATGCGGCCATCAACATTTATTTCGTCAAATATCAGAACTGCTAGTCTCTCTTGAGTAGTAAAAGTGTGTGACTTGGCTTTCAATAAACACGGGATATCTTCAAGAATACCCGGTCTGCATTTAAATTCCTTCGTCCATTTCTGAAGGGTTGCCCTGCATGGCAAAGGAATTTTTCGCTTTCGCAGATCAAGTGTATGCTTTAGGTGACAGAGCTCTTCATCTACATCTACATTTATACTCCGCAAGCCACCCAACGGTGTGTGACTCTTAAAGTCAATGCATAGGCAATGTCCTCTGAATTCCACTTTACCCTTTGTTTTGCCGGCCGTGGTGGCCGTGCGGTTCTAGGCGCTTCAGTCCGGAACCGCGAGACTGCTACGGTCACAGGTTCGAATCCTGCCTCGGGTATGGATGTGTGTGATGTCCTTAGGTTAGTTAGGTTTAAGTGGTTTTAAGTTCTAGGGGACTGATGACCTCAGATGTTAAGTCCCATAGTGCTCAGAGCCATTTGAACCATTTTTACCCATTGTTTTCATTTAATAGGCATCTTATTTGCGCCGGTGTAAAACACTTTGACAATACACTATTTATACTTTTGAGAAATTTGACTATTTCTTTCGCGCCAGATGACTTTCTGTCCGCTTCAACGAAAGAACACGTCAGAGATCGTTCGTTTTACTTCGTGAGGCTGCATCACATTCTTTTAGTGCCACTTCTTTCTGTGCATTCAGTTTTTTGTAAAGTTCAATATCGGCCCTCAGTTCCTTAATTTCCAAATCCTTATTCACTACTTCAGTGAGCTCATGAGCGCAATCTGTACATGTGGTTCAGTCGACTTTCTTTTTTTTCGGTGACACAGTTTCTAAAGTCGTCAAAGCTCGCTTCTGCAAACTTCTTGCTCCACAGCGTTGTGCACGACTTGCGCATCCCTAACGAATGAATTTAATTTTAATTTTATTATTCCTAAAATTATTTACCGAGAAGGCCTACTATTTCTAAAAAATTTTACTGAGTACTAGGCAACTGCATTATTTCTCACTAAAAATCAGATAAATTGACAAAAGTGATTAAATATCAGTGGCATAAGCGGCTACAATAGCTTAATTTGATAAAATGTAAAAATAAATTTTTTTGCGGATATACAGTCAAACGAACCAATAGCCTCCAACACAGGAATCACAAACCATACGACTACACTACGAAGTCAACTGGTCACTATCACATATTCTTACAGAAGTAAAGCTAAACAAGTTACGCGAAATATGCTGATTTTGTCATTTGAACTATATACTAGCTCTAAAATAGTTAACATATCGAGAATACGTAAAAATAGGGCTATTTCTACGACAAATGAAGCTATTATATCCAGGAGGAAAAGCAAATACACCTGAGCAACATTATTTATTGCCTGTACAATATAATCATTCCCTCCAGTAAAGCAGTACAGTAATGCATCAAAAAGCGTTGCATTTATGTTAATTCATTTGCATTACGGTAATTTTTCAGTTTCAATTATTTACAGTGTTATGTATGTGCAGACGTCTTACCCTTTCGTTTGCATCACCGCTTTCTGCAATTTCTTCTCCATGTCATTTCGGAATGTTTATGCAGGGGATTACTGTTGGTAATAACTTCTTTCTTGAAGGTAACACTAGAAGCTCATTTCTCAGATCCCGTTCACAATCTTCAAGCCGAAAATGAGCTGAACGCACACGTGCAGTTTTCACGTTCACTTTGTCCTTGCGTTTGCATCGAACTGTCCATTCACGTTGCAAGTGCTCATCCTTGCGAAAAACGTGATAAATAACGTTCGTCGTCGTTCGAGCAGTATTAATGCAATGTGCCATGGCACAGTTACAGTGACTGTCTCAAAACAAACTACTCTTTGGGATGCACTCTACCACTCCCGTGTTCCACTGAATTCACAGCACTGCAGCGTCCTCTCCGTGACGTCAAGGCGCGCAAGGGCGTCTGGGACTTTTTTACTCGCTTGGGGCCGGAATGGCCTACCTGCATTTTCTATATACCTTGGTTCTACCCTCGATCAATTCGTCATACTCCTTTCTTTACTGGCTGTCAACAGAAATACATAGTAATAGTAATTCATACATAGTAATAGTTGTATCACAAAAATCAGAGAGGTTTGCTTTTTAAATAAACTCGACTCACAGATTTCCGGTAAATACCATATGTTTAAGTAAATACAGAGGAACATACGAGCAGATGCTTACACTATGAGATACCCGACAGATATAAGCGCCACCGTAGTGCCAGAATAAATGAAGTTCATAATGATCGCTTATTTGTTTACCGACACTATACATTTTTCATTTCCGCTTCGTTCACTTAGCAAATGCCTCTAGCCAAATGATTTTAATTAAAAATCTTATTTCTTTATGTGAAAAAGAAGAAAATACTATTTTACTATAAAATACAGTATTAATAGATTTCTATAAATATGGTTTTGAAATCACTGTGGGGGCGATGCATAAATGTCCTTCGTAAATAACAATCATGTATAACGTTTTAGGGGCCCCTTGAGTGCACGAAGTTATGTAATGAACAGAACATAGTTTGGGCATTCAAACAGTTGACTAGTAGACACATTTTCGCTTAAATATTTGGCAAAAGAGTTTTGTTCTTTTTAAACGATTTAGTTTTGATTTTCTGATAGCAACCTATATTAAGAAATATTTTAGTTTTGCTTTAATCATGTAATAAAGTACGAATTATTTGGTATCTGTGCGCTGATCGATAAATTATCAGTCTTTATTAGAAGGTTTACCTTGGATTAGAGCTTTTTACTGTATCTACTTTCGACTTTATGAGGCACAAGTGAACAGTTGTGTTTATGTGGCGTTTCATTTTGTCTGATTCCATCCCTCGCCCCTGGGTGCAGCAGACGGGAAAAAAGCCCCCGTTCCCTCCCACCCCCCACCTCTAAAAAAAGAAACGCAGCGAGGGATAAAATTTCCATCCAGTTTACTCAGTTTAACATAAAAAAATTGCTCCATATTTACAATTTTATCGAAAGGTACCGTTACAAAAAACAGAATTTCGTACTTAATTTTTTCGCTTTGTGTTATCAAAGTTATCGTGTTGATTGTTTTGAAATCTGAGCTATTTTTGGTTCCACAGTTTACAAATTGTAATAAAGTTCTTAAACTTTAGACCAATGTGACCCTCGTCAGCAATTAAGTCTTCTGCTCTATCTAATTGATACGGAGATCAGGCAGTCGCCGACCTCTGTCATCTGTTGCAGCTCCGCCTGCACACAAGCTGCTTGATACGAACAAACGCCTGCTGCTCGCACCAGGGCTGCCACGGCGTGTCGGGGGCTGCGCTCTGCTTCGCAGCTCAGCATCGTTTATACGAAGCAAATTAAGGGCAGCATCAGGGAGACGAAACACATTAGTTACGCGCTTGCGGCCCTGAAAAGAATTTTGCTTAGTGTACTTGTCTTGTCAAAAGTTTAATGTAGGTTATACGTAGTTACTCCTGTTCATTCATTTCGTGAAGTGAGAACTTCCGTTTTCTTGTTACGTGTACGTTGGCATCACTGTCACCTGTCAGAACTCCGCATGGCTCTCACTAAACAATCTCTCTCAGCGTGTTGCTTGTAGTTCAGTACTCAGCGAAGCATATTACGAAAGTGTCCTCCACAATCAGTAGTTGAGCGTTCTTGTAGGACACACGTATGTTTGGTCTTTAAAGTTTTTGCACGTTAAACGAACACAATCGTACCTGACGACAATAGTCGGCACATTAAGCACTGTTACCGAGTAACAAAACGGCAGACGTCAGTTGGTTTCCGCGGTACCACCTTCATCACATGTGTTTATTTGTGGTTTCGCGCAACGAAAGTTATGAAGACACACTGGATGAAAAGCGTTCGTCAGCCGATTACTTCCACAATCCGACGCAGCAGAGGTGAGTACAAATTCACGTACTACTGCGGGCTTTCAAATGTGTTATCTGCTTATGCTTGTGGAGTCTTTCAGCATCACTTAAATGAGTGTCGTGAGCTTCATAGTGGGTTTTAAACTGCAGTACATACAGAATCACTGCGTCTCTTGTCTTAGGAGCTTCTATCTACCTTTCCAATCAAATAGTTGCTGTTCAAATATTTTGTTATCACAGTACGTGAAACTTGATACAACTCTAAAATTATTTACACATTTAATATCTCTCTTTTGCGATATTTGCAGTGGAGTTGTATATACAAGATTTTTATACTGTCATAATAATGGGTCATGTACTTAGTGGCTCCGTTCAGTGGCCTGACGTTTACCTGTGAGATGTCTTTCATAAAATAAAGTCGTGTTTTCCGGCGTTCAGGGCGCCACTTTTCGCACTTTACTTGCGTAGAAATTATGGTGTCTACGAAAGAAGCTAAAATTACCAGAGCAAAACGTGGTCCACCGCGTACGCGAATGAATAATGTGCATCCAGCGATACACAAAGAGAAATTTTGCCTAGTTAAGAGATTGACAAGACATGGCGATAAGCAACTCATTGCCAGATTTTTCAACTAGTACTATGATCTTGCTTCATTCAAACAGAACAATTCACTAGAAACGTACTTAATTACTTGTTCCTGCACAAAGCGTTTGTCATAATAAACAAAACTTAAGGTTTGTGCATTGCTTGCGTAGCAAACGCTTTTTTACTTCTCTGTGCTTGGCAGTATATCCTACTCATGCTGGCTGCGCTTACAGGGAAATTATCATTTTATGTTTTACACGTTTTAATATTCATTCACATACCACGTATCTCTGTCATAAATTAGTACTTTCCAAATTATTTGGGATTAACCACTGCAGCCTATTGTTCAGGACGTGTCTGCAGATCATAGCTTTACATGCCACTGTGTAGTCTATGAAACAAAACACTTCTACCGCTTCAAAGCTTGTGTCCAAATCTTAATCAGTTCTTATACAAATATATTTGCATATGTACGTTAGTCCGTGAGATTAGCACAGTTGGATCTGTCTGTGACTGTCAAGAATTATACACAAATATTTAGATTCCATACTTAATTACGAGAAGTTCATTCATCCTTGAAGAAGCATACTTAAAAATTACAGAAGCACTTTCATTCTTAAAAGAAGAATTCGTCAGACTTAATTCATAATAAGTCCAATCATAGCAAGTAACGAATGAAGTGAAATTATATACAAATACTGGATATTCCTCGTGCATTTCTTTCACCACCGCCCGTCCGGCCCAGGGAATGGAATAGCTCGCATGACGATACAGTGTGTACAGACTAATATGGCGCGCGGTGAGTGACCTAAAGGCATTTCCCATTTAAAGTCGCTACTGCGCCAGATGTCAATTCAGTTTGCGCGAATAATACATTTGATATGGAACTACCTGCAAGTGATATTGGTACTCCTTAATAATGCGAGGATCATTTGAGAACACATTTGAATATTATTTAGCAAATTAAGTAGTTGAGCCTTTTGTTGTTCTGTTAAATGCTAGGATTGTGTTATTTTCGTTTGAATACAGGAAAAAATACTCATGCGAGCCTCTATGTTCTGACGTTCCAGTGCATTACGAACACAGTACTGCCCTACTGCGCCTTAGTTCCTATCACTTTGAGATTTTGACCTTCACTTTCTCGCACTAAGTGCCACGAGATCCTTAATGAACTTAAAACTAATTTCCTACCACCTACTACTAAATGCCAAGTTCCGTTTGGAAAGTCGATCTTTGCGTAACCTCCAACCAGAAATTCCGAGCCTAACAGACAGGAGACAAATTCTTTACAGCGAGAAACGTCGAGTCCGCGCAGAATAATAACGTGTGGGGAGAGTGAGTGGTGGTGGTGGAAGGCGCTGGAGAGGTAGCGCCCTTCTACACTGAAGGGTACGGCCGTAACTTTTGTTAAGTATTCAGTGGAGCCCACACTTGTATGGCGACCATTCAAGAAGATCTGTCACCACTGCTTTCGTTGGTAGTTAAAAAGAACTCCGCTGAATTTGTTTTCGCCTGGCTTGTTAACGATTTGTAACATTCAGAGAAGCGTCACGAGTGGCGAATTTTGAGTAAAACTGACACATTTAACTTTTGCTTCTTTTCCTAAAGCACGGCAGAGCTTACAGTTTCATCTCGCTACCCTGTGTTCTGAAACAGAGTTTTACGAAGTTTGTTAAGGAAGTGAGGAACAGGAAAGTCAGTAGCTTACGAAAAAGCACAGCCTCGGTACAAAAATAAACAAGTAATATCTTCACTTATATTGTTTCAAAACCTGTAGCATTTCTCCTTTCACCAGCTATCGATGGCCCTTAAAAATTGCGTCTGTGGTTAGTGGCATAACACGGTAAATGATGCAGTTCTGCCTGACAACCGTATGGAAAAATAGTCTCCTCTTCGCGTGCTGTCATTTGCCAAAATCTCATTTCGATATCTCAAACCGTTTAGGAAATATGAGGAATGTTGCCCATATTATGCCCTGGCTTTATTGCTAGCGGGTCGTAAGTGAGTGTGCTATGTCAGATCAACTTTTTCGAGATCAATGACAGATGGAGACCAACTCCTAAGTCTAAAGACAAATTCAGTACTTTAGCTAAATTTAATACAGCGAAACATATAACGTAATATCTACCAAATGTAAAATCGTAGCGACTTTTTCGTAACTCGCGCAGTGTCTTACTTCCGTGCAAATATCACCATAACTATGACCATCAACGAATGATGTGCACATTATCATGAAGCTGACACAATTATAAGCTATAAGTAACGCAAAAATGAACTTTTTTACCGAATAGCTTAAGTAAAATCGGTACGCCTCTATTCTGTTTCGCCGACGTAAAGAGACAAAGACAGTGGACACCCCCTTCGGAACAAACGAATGAACTTTCCCACCACTTTGGACGAAAACTGGTCACTGCGCTTCGGCTACCGTATTGTGCGCGGGCTGTACATGCTACTCTTCCGCCCTCACATTCCACAGTCACCCAACTAATTGCCCCTTGGCGCCAATAGCACATGAGACTGTACAGTTTTGGAGCGGCATTGTCCGTACACGAGTTTCACTGATTACAATTTTAAAACAATGCGCGTCATGGACGTTAACACCTGCATCTGTGTCCAACACAACTGTCGTGGGTACGCTTTCCACTGCACCATCCAGTGCTGCCCCAACTAATTCATCTTTCTTGCATGTGCGATTTAAAATAAGCACAAAGTTCTTCTCGAATATCTGTATCTTCATTATATCATAGTACCGGAATCTCTTGATCAGTTTCGGCTCGTTGGTGTACATTCTGGAAGTTCACAAATTTTGAAATTCAGAGAAATATGAGAGTGCGAAATTAATGTGTGTGTGAAACGATATGGGACTTAACTGCTAAGGTCATCAGTCCCTAAGCTTACACACTGCTTAACCTAAATTATCCTAAGGAAAAACACACACACCCATGCCCGAGGGAGGACTCGAACCTCCGCCGGGACCAGCGCGAAATTAATAGTGCCTGCTGTACAACAGTTATGCTTATCAACATATCTATACAACTTCCGTTGCTGACCATAATAATAATAATAATAATAATAATAATAATAATAATAATAATGTGCATAACTTGTCTGAAAAAAAGAAGGAACAGTTTCTGTGGAATTTTGTTGTTTTGTACGCAATAAAGTACAGTTTATGATAAGAACGAAATAATGTTTAGGCTTTCGCTACTCTCCGTTCCGCCATTTTCTGTGAGTAGGAGTTGTCGTTCTTTTCTTATTTTTTCGTAAAATTGTACTAGATCCCTAATGTGGTCAGAGAGGCCCCACTTCCTTTGCGGCTAACTTTTCCTAGTAATTTTTTTTTCTGTTAGCGCTTAATACAGTTTCATCAAAGAGTTAATGTTGACACTGCACAGGAAAGCCGATTCCTGCACAGTAAACAACCAAATACAAAGAACCGTTTGCGGAAATTATTAAAGACAAGAAGTGCTACCTACCAGCAAGGTCACTTCACCAGAATACAAATGAGGCGCTGAAAGCCACGGGGGCCAAAAGCACAATGTCCTCGGCCTCCAAAGTTAAGTGAATATCAGAGGAACCAGTGAGACAGATTTTAGCGGATGTTCAGATACAGTGTAATGTGGGCCTACAGAACAGGTAAACCTGACCCACCGTAGCGTGAGTAAACGCTAGTCTCCAGTTGACGATGATGTGCTTTATGGTTCTCAGCGCCTCTAATGGATTATTGTGTGATAAAACCAAAAATTTAATATACTATATCTCACTCAGAACTCCACAAAATAGGTTTTTTATCAGTAGAACTTTAAAATAAACTGATTACCAATCTAATGTTACTATAATGAGTGAATTGGCGTATCTGTGCAGTGTGCCTAGTGGGATTTATGCCAAGCAAACGTCTGCTGCAGAGTAAACTTCTAGTTGAGTGATGCCCATCCTGTTTCGGCACTTTCCTCTAGGCGGACCAAGACATATGCGACGCACTCAATTCATCTGCCACATCTTGGTCATAAAATCGAGTCTTCAGTTTCATAACTACGGTGATTGTAAAGTTAGAGACACGTATTTGTGAGGTACTGAATCCCCATGTATATACATCTGATAGACAGATGTCCTATTTATAGAGTTAGTGACGGCATAATTTCGCATGTCAAACACGGCTGATATGTGTTGGTTTCCCTGTAAGAGGCGTTCTCCGTTACTAACGAACATTTTATATGAGTGATGCAAGCAGCACTATTCTAAAAGAGGACGGACAAGCGTAGTGTAGGCACTCTCCTTAGTAGATCTGTTAAATTTTCTCAGTGTCCTGCCAATAAAACGCAGTCTTTGGTTAGCCTTCCTCACAACATTTTCTATGTGTTCCTTCCAATTTCAGTTCCTTGTAGTTGTAATTCTTAGGTATTTAGTTGAATTTACGGCCTTTATATTTGACTGGTCTACCGTGAAATCAAAGTTTAATGGATTCCTTTTAGCCCTCATGTGGATGACCTCACACTCCGTTATTTAGGGACAACTGCCAATTTTCGCAGCATTCAGATATATTTTCTGCATCATTTTGCAGTTTGTTTTGATATTATGATGACTTTATTAGTCGATAAACGACAGCGTCACCTGCAACAACCGAAGACGGCTGCTCAGATTGTCTCAAAAATCGTTTATATATATAAGGAATAGCAAAGGGCATATAACACTACCTAGGGGAACGCCATCACTTCTGTTTTACTCTATGACTTTCCGTCAGTTACTATGTACTGTGACCTCTCTCACACCAAGTCACCAATGCAGTCACATAATTGAGACGATATTCCATAACCAGGCAATATCACTGTAAGCCGCTTGTGTGGTACAGTGTCAAAAGCCTTCTGGAAATCCAGAAATACGGAATCGATCTGAAATCCCTTGTCAGTACCACTCAACACTTCATGCTATTCGCATGTGTTTCGCTGTGTTTCACAAGAACGGTGTTTTCTAAACCCATCTTGACTGTGTGTCAATACACTGATTTCTTAGAGGTAATTCATAGTGTTTGAACACAATATATGTTTCAAAATCGTGCTGCATATCGACGTTAACGATATGGGCCTGTGATCTAATGTGTTACTCCTACTACCTTTCTTGAATATTGGTGTGACCTGTGCTACTTTCCAGTCTTTGGGTACGGATCTTACGTCGAGCGAACGGTTGTATATGATTGTCAGGTATGAAGCTAATGCATCAGCAGTCTCTGAAAGGAACCTAATTGATATACAGTCTGGACCAGAAGACTTGCTTTTATTAAGTGATTTAAGTTCCTTAATTACTCCGAGGATATTTACTTCTACATTACTCACGTTGGCAGCTGTTCCTGATTCGAATTCTGGAATATTTACTTCGTCTTCTTTTGTGAAGGCAGTGTTTAGTAACTCTGCTTTCGCAGCACTGTCTTCGATAGTATCTCCATTGCTATCGCGCAGAGAAGGCATTGATTGTTTCTTGCCGCTAACATATTTCACATACGACCAGAATGCCTTTGGATTTTCTGCCAGGTTTCGAGACAAAGTTTCGTTATAGGCATTGAAGTCCGCGCTAAATTTCGAGCTTCTGTAAAAGATCGCCAGTCTTGGGGATTTTGCATCTGTTTAAATTTGGCATGTTTGTTTCGTTGCTTCTGCAACAATGTTCTGACCCGTTTAGTGTACCAAGGAGGATCAGCTCCGACGTTTGTTAATTTATTTCGTATAAATCTCTCAATTGCTGCCGATACTATTTCTTTGAATTTAAGCCACACCTAGTCTACACTTACATCATTAATTTGGAAGGAGTGGAGATTGTCCCTCATAAAGGCGGCAAGTGAATTTTTATCTGATTTTCTGAATAGGTTATCTTTCTTTATTTCTGAAGGTTTTGGGGGTTACAATATTCAATCTCGCTACGACAACCCTGTGTTCACTAATCCGTGTATCAGTTTTGATGCTCGTTATTAACTCAGGATGATTTGTTGCTAAAATGTCAAGTGTGTTTTCACAACCGTTTACTATTAGCGAGGGCTCATAACTAGCTGCTCGAGATAATTGTCAGAGAATGCGTTTAGCACAATTTCGGATGATGTTTTATGCGTACCTCCGGAATGAAACATGTATTTCCGCCAACATATCGATGGCAAATTAAAGTCACCTCCGACTGTAGTCGTAGAGTCAGGTACGTGTTTGAAATCAGACTCAAGTTTTCTGTGAACGTTTCAGCAACTGAATCATCTGAATTGGGAGGTCGGCAAAAGAACCCAATTATTATTTTATTCCGGTTGCCAACAATGACCTCCGCCCATACTAACTCAGAGGAAGTATCTACTTCAATTTCGAGACAAGATAAACTACTTCTAACAGTAACAAACACGCCACCGCCAACCGTGTTTAGCCTATCCTTTCGGATCACCGTTAGGTTCTTCGCAAAAATTTCGGCCTAGCTTACCTCCGGCTTTAGCCAGCTTTCAGTGCCTATAACGATTTGAGCATCAGTGCTTTCTATTAGTGCTTGGAGCTCTGGTACTTTCCCAACAAATTGCAACTGTTATACTGATGGTTCCTGTATCTACGTTCCCCCTGTGTTCGGCCTGCACCCTTTGTGACTGAAGCCGTCTTGTGTTTTCCCGAGACCCTCTAGCCGAAAAAACCGCCCAGTCCACGCCACACAGCCCCTGCTACCTGTGTAGCCGCCTCCTGCGTATAGCGGGCACCTGAAGTAGAACCCGAAACTCAACCACCATCTGGCGCAAGTCGATGAACCGTCGCAGAACCGTCTGAGCCTCTGATTGAGACCCTTCACTCAACTCTGTACCAGATGTCTGCAATCTGTCCTATCGACTATGCTGCAGATGGTCAGCTCTGCTTTCATCTTGTAAGCAAGACTGGCAGCCTTTACCATTTTTGTTAGCCGAAACAAGAGAGAATCTCTTCTGATCCAAAGTGACACACATTATTGGTACCGACGTGAGCCACCACCTGCAGTTGGCTGCACCCTGTACATCCAGGAGGACCCATTCCACATCTGGAATGACTCCACCCGGTTTGCACACTGAGTGCACATTGGTTTTCTTTCCCTTCATGGCAGCCATGTCCCCGAGGGGCCCCATAACGATCATACCGTCGGAGCTCGCAACTACCAACAATCCCACCAGATCTTGCAGGCCGAGAGGTTTCCTCTGAAACAGGACAGGCGACAGCATGTGGCTCAGCGACAGACAGCACGTGGAACCTGTTTGTCAGACAGACCGGGCAGGCCTTACGTGAGGCCTGCTAGCCCGGGGCGACCTCCCACTCGACCACAGGTGAGGGATCGACCTCAGTGCGAGCAGTAACTGGGCTGTCCACCGGGGAGGACCGATGGGAGGACTCGCCTGGACGTCCGTCGGATCCCCACGGCCGGCCCTCAACAGTGGCGCCCATCCACTGCTGCCTCAGGCTGTGTAACCGAAGAGCCGTCACAGAGCTAAGTGTCGCCAAATCGGCTCACATCCGCACAGAACAATCGTAGTCCCTGTCCATACTAAAGACTGTGGAAAATTTAAGTATGCACATAAACG
Organism: Schistocerca americana; assembly: GCF_021461395.2. Lineage (NCBI taxonomy): Eukaryota > Metazoa > Arthropoda > Insecta > Orthoptera > Acrididae > Schistocerca > Schistocerca americana. The sequence goes on from NC_060128.1 coordinate 31,784,497, forward strand.
GACTATCGACACGTGCTGCGCAACTCTACTGTAGACCCAGACGAAAACGCAGCAACTCTGTCTAATAAATTAGATTAACACGCAGAGATTCAAAAACATAACTACCGATGCACTCAGGTGAAACTAAATAATTCGCCCCCGATTAGGAACTTGTAATATGTCACAAAATCGATTTGCTTTCCGACGCAAACGAAAACACGAGAACTGTGCCTATTAAATATTAGATAAACACCCAGAATCACAGGAAAGTAAACTATTAAAACACACAGATGATGATATAAAATTCGCTGCTTGTTTCGCGAGCGGCTACTGCTGCCTGACTCTGTGACTCTGGGAGCATCTGTACTTTAATTTGCGCCCTCTTCTTCGTTTCGCTACGAGAGACTATACACCAACTACACAAAATGACTACGTTTATTGTTGCATGTTGCACCTGAACTGCTTCCACACATTCGTCACACAGTGCCAAGAAGTTCGTATTTTTCATTTGTGTCAAACATATTGAGGCAACATAACACAGCAAAACGAATGTAGCAATTTTACGGTTGGACGTGAAAAGTCAGGACCTCATTTTTAATCCCTTGTTCCTCTTCTTAAGAAATACATGTCTGCCAAATAATCAGCTGCACTAGTTAATTACGAATCTATTTTTTCGTCGTATCGTGATGAAACAGAACTTGTAACTGCAGTAATTCAGCTACCTCACATTCACTTCTTTGACGCTGCAGATTCTCTGCAGTTTGTAAAAGCAAGAAGAACTAACTGGATTGTAGATTACTTTTTGCCTTCTAATTCATATGTGCCTCCTGCAATACTTCCTGCAAATTGATTCTCGTTGTTGTTGTTGTGGTCTTCAGTCCTGAGACTGGTTTGATGCAGCTCTACATGCTACTCTATCCTGTGCAAGCTTCTTCATCTCCCAGTACCTTCTGCAACCTACACCCTTCTGAATCTGCTTAGTGTATTCATCTCTTGGTCTCTGTCTACGATTTTTACCCTCCACGCTGCCCTCCAATGCTAAATTTGCGATCCCTTGATGCCTCAGAACATGTCCTACCAACCGGTCCCTTCTTCTTGTCAAGTTGTGCCACAAACAACTCTTCTCCCCAATTCTATTCAACATCTCTTCATTAGTTATGTTATCTACCCATATAATCTTCAGCAATCTCCTATAGTACCACATTTCGATAGCTTCTATTTTCTTCTTGTCCAAACTAATTATCGTCCATATTTCACTTCCATACATGGCTACACTCCATACAAGTACTTTGAGAAATGACTTCCTGACACTTAAATCTATACTTGATGTTAATAAATTTTTCTTCTTCAGAAATCCTTTTCTTGACATTGCCGGTCTACGTTTTATATCCTCTCTACTTCGACCATCGTTTTGCTCCCCAAATAGCAAAACTCATTTACTACTTTAAGCATCTCATTTCCTAAACTAATTCTCTCAGCATCACCCGAGTTCACTCGGCTACATTCCTTTATCCTTGTTTTGCTTTCCTTGATGTTCGTCTTATACCCTCCTTTCAAGACACTGTCCATTCCGTTCAACTGCTCTTCCAAGTCCTTTGCTGTCTCTGACAGAATTATAATGTCATCAGCGGACCTCAAAGTTTTTATTTCTTCTCCATGGATTTTAATACCTATTCCGAACTTTTCTTTTGTTTCCTTTACTGCTTGCTCAATATACAGATTGAATAGCATTGGGGAGAGGCTACAACCCTGTCTCACTCCCTTTCCAACCACTGCTTCCCTTTCATGCCCCTCGACTCTTGTAACTGACATCTGCTTTCTGTACGAATTGTAAATAGTCTTTCACTCCCTTTATTTCACCTTCAGAAATTGAAAGAGAGTGTTACAGTCAACATTGTCCTACGCTTTCTCAAAGTCAACAAATGCTAGAAACGTAGGTTTGCCTTTCCTTAATGTTTCTTCTAAGATAAGTCGTAAAGTCAGTATTGCCTCACGTATTGCAATATTTCTACGGAATTAAAACTGTCTTCCCCGAGGTCGGCATCTAGTAGGTTTTCCATTCGTCTGTAAGGAATTTGTGTTAGTATTTTGCAGCTGTGACCGATTAAACTGATAGTCGGTAATTTTCACATCTGTCAACAACTGCTTTCTTTGGGATTGGAATTATTATATTCTTCTTGAAGTCTGAGGATATTTCGCCTGTCTCATACATCTTGCTCACCAGACGGTAGAGGTTTGTCAGGACTGGCTCTCCCAAGGCTGTCAGTAGTTCTAATGGAATGTTGTCGACTATCGGTGCCTTGTTTCGGCTCAGGTCTTTCAGTGCTCTGTCGAACTCTTCACGCAGTATCATATCTCCAACTTCAGCTTCGTCTACATCCTCTTCCATTTCCATAATATTGCCCTTAAGTACATCGCCCTTGTATAGGCCCTCTATATACTCCTTCCACCTTTCTGCTTTCCCTTCGTTGCTTAGAACTGGGTTTCCATCTGAGCTCTTGATATTCATACAAGTGGTTCCCTTTTTTCCAATTGTCTCTTTAATTTTGCTGTAGGCAGTACTTATCTTACCTCTAGCAAGGTAAGCTTCTACATCCTTACATTTGTCCTCTAGCCATGCCTGCTTAGCACTTTTGCACTTCCTGTCGATCTCATTTTTTAGACGTTTGTATTCCTTTTTGCCTGCTTCATTTACTGCATTTTTATATTTCCTCCTCTTATCAATTAAATTCAATACTTCTTCTGTTACAGAAAGATTTCTACTAGCCCTCTTCTTATTACCTACTTGATCCTCTGCTGCCTTCACTACTTCATCCCTCAAATCTACCCATTCTTCTTCTACTATATTTCTGTCCCCCATTCCTGCCAATTGTTCTCTTATGCTCTTCCTGAAACTCTGTTTATCCAGGTCCCATCTCCTTAAATTCCCACCTTGTTGCAGCTTCTTCAGTTTTAATCTACAGTTCATAACCAATGGATTGTGGTCAGAATCCACATCTGCTCCTGGAAATGTTTTACAATTTAAAACCTGGCTCCTAAATCTCTGTCTTACCATCGTATAATCCATCTGATACCTCCTAGTATCTCCAGGCTTCTTCCATGTGTACAACCTTCTTTTATGATTCTTGAACCAAGTGTTAGCTATGATTAAGTTATGCTCTGTGCAAAATTCTACCAGGCGGCTTCCTTTTTTATTTCTTACCCCCAATCCACATTCACCTACCACGTTTCCTTCTCTTCCTTTTCCTACTATCGAATTCCAGTCATCCATGACTTTTAAATTTTCGTCTCCCTTCACTAATTGAATAATTTCGTTTATCTCATCATATATTTCATCAAGTTCTTCATCATCTGCAGAGCTAGTTGGCTTATAAACTTGTACTACTATAGTAGGCGTGGGCTTCGTATCTATCTTGGCCACAATAATGCGTTCACTATGCTGTTTGTAGTAGCTTACCCGCACTCCTATTTTATATTCATTATTAAACCTACCCCTGCATTACCCCTATCTGATTTTGTATTCATAACCCTGTATTCACCTGACCAAAAGTCTGGTTCCTCCTGCCACCGAACATCACTAATTCCCACTATAGCTAACTTAAACCTCTCCATTTCCCTTTTTAAATTTTCTAATCTACCTGCCCTATTAAGGGATCTGACATTGCACGCTCCGATCCGTAGAAGGCAGTTTCCTTTCTTCTGATAACGACGTCCTCTTCAGTAGTCCCCGCCCGGACCTTCGAATGAGGGACTATGGTATCTCCGGAATATTTTACCCAAGAGGACGCCATCATCATTTAACCATACAGTAAAGCTGCATGTCCTCGGGAAAAATTACGGCTGTAGTTTCCCCTTGCTTTCAGCCGTTCACAGTACCAGCTCAGCAAGGCCGTTTTGGTTAATGTTACAAGGCCAGATCAGTCAATCATCCAGACTGTTGCCCCTGCAACTACTGAAGAGGCTGCTGCCCCTCTTCAGGAACCACACGTTTGTCTGGCCTCTCAACAGATACCCATCCGTTGTGGTTGCACCTACGGTACGGTCATCTGTACCGCTGAGGCACGCAAGACTCCCCACCGACGGCAAGGTCCATGGTTCACGAGGGACTTCATTCTCATACCCCTGTAATCTGTAAGTGTAATTCTTATCCTTCACTAAAGCAGCAAATTCATAACACAGTGTGTGCACGGACTCTAGCATAGTGCACAAACTGTTCCAGCGTGTGCGGAACTTTGGCTCCAAGCACGAACAGAAGAAACTTTTCTTTCTATCATTTAACATCGCAAATGTGGCTGAGTGCTGTTGTACAATGAGCACTACAGAGGAGGCTTTCGTGATTTTCCAAAGTTCTTATTGTATTGGGACCCTGGTCGGAGACAAAAACAAAACTATGCAACATGTCTGGCGAAATTTTCGTATCAGTCATCCTCTCTTGCGGGTCTTTCATAGTATTAACGTCCGTCAGCTTAACGTCCGGGAATTCGGTTATAAATAAAACATTATTCAAAAGAGACCAATCTGTGTTTATGTAATATGCTGTAAGTGTCAAGTAATGCACCTTTTATACGAACCAGTCCGCATATCAACTGTCGTAGACAATTTCTTATTAATAACTTGCTTAATAGCAGAAGGCCTTATTCGGTTTCGGGCTGCAAGAAGCCCCTTCTTTGACTTGTCTACTTACAGCAGAAATAGTTGACATAACGTCTGAAACGCTGACTTCTCGATAAAGTGCACTCATATGAATTAATTCTTGGTCTATTTGTTTGAAACCTTCATCAGAAACACCTCTAACGTCTGAAAGGTGTCATCTCTTTAGCACACATTGAAACAAACTTCGCTGTTGTTTTTTACTACTACCTACATTTCTGAAGATGTATCAGAGTGGGATGTCTTACAACAGTATTTGTTTAAATGAGTTGTTCTCGACTAGAAACACAGTAACGTCGATCAGTTTACGCACGACACATATTCTGTAGACTTTCTGTTTTAGTTTACAACAGATATTTATTCCTTAATTCGCTTTTTAGACTCTCCTATTTCTTCTGCGTTTACGCATTGGTTTCAGTATTACTTGTTACTGCACTTCCTCACTCTGCGTGATTACGAACACACCACGAATGAGAAGCCTGCGCTAGAGGTAATCGCGCAGGGATAAAGACGCGTTTAACATTTTTGGAGTCAAACATTGTGCGGGACTCGGCCACGGCCTCTACGCTCGGCCACTGCAAACAGTGCGGGCAGGATGTGCGGCTAGGCTGTGCTCAGCACGGCTCGCATTCTGTGCTCGATTACTCGGCCATGCAGGACTGGCCTGCCCGATCATCAAATGTTCCACTACCTACATATCGATCAAATGCTTGGTCAACTTTTCTTTTAAACCTGAGCCACAGTTCTTTAAACGTTTTTCTCCACACACACACACACTTTATCGACCGACAGACAGATTTCAGGATGGTCTACACAACGCACGTTCTGGCCGACTACACTCAATTACTTGTGCGCCGCCCGGCTCCTAGCGCTGGTTGTGACGTTCTGTTCTATGAGATACCGCTTAGTATCCAACAGGAAAAGAATTCGGATGTGGCTTGGCTGTTTTCGAACTAACAAGACCAGAAAAAAGCCATGATAAAAGCTGTGGGCAAACAAATGGATAATGCAATGCATGAAATGCACCTACGCTGTGTTACTTATGGAGCTGGGACACGAAGATTTTCGGAGTTATTTAAGATTGGATGAAAAATGCTTTTCGGAGCTTCTTAACGTCGTCAAACGATAGGTACATCACGATTTCTGGCCACTGGCGGAAGTTACGTGGACCTCAGATGCAGCGCGAGTGGCCCCCACAGTTATTATCTGAAACGATTCTGGAATCCTGCGAGGTGATTCATAGTTGCCTGAGAACAAATGTCGTGATAAAGCAAGATCAAAACGAAAATTAAATAAATTATGTTCGTGGAAACTTTATCAACTTATGTACTTATGTAATATTAATGATATCCCCTGTAAGTTCAAGAAACTCATTTCAAATTATAAGAAGGTACACTGCAAATAGGAGCGGCGCACATTATGTAATAAATTCAGCAACGTATTTATAAAAAATGAAGCACTCAGCAGCTGTTAGAACTTGGGGAAAGCCCTTCAGTTTGCCAGTCAAAGCAGGAGGGATGGCGATATGTTGGATTTTTGTAACACTTCGAACCGAGGGTATTTCATGAATAAAAGTCCGCCGATTGTCTATAATTCGAATTTTTGGTTCTAATTTCGATACGTATCGGGAATGAAATAAAAATCTAATCTGTGTCTATTTTGGTTTTCAGACTTAATTTCAAACAGACAGACGACTGACAGTTATTCACAAAGGTGTGTATCTTTTATTTTCTCTGGTTGATACATGAGACCATTATGGATTCGTTAAAATTGAAAGAATCGTTTCATTTCTTGCAACTCTATTGCTATACTCCTCGCACGACGCGTCCCACAGACGTCTCGAAAAATTTCCAGAAACTGTGTTATCAAAATTTCGTCTGCCTCGCACACTGTCACGTTAGCCGCATTTGGACGGCATTAAATCCCGCGCGTAGTGAGTGCAAAGGAACTGTTGTCTTGCGGTTTGCACGACAGACTACACACCACGTAATTTGTAGGCGGAATGGGGCCGTGGGGCGGGCCTTGCTGCTGTTTGCTGGTCGTACCTAACCAACCGACCGCAACGAAACATCGGTCGGTCTTATGACCGACAAGCCTACTCACGTACAATTAGTCGGTCGGTCGGCCAACAATCTTCACACGCACAGTTTATCGTTCGGACGATAAACCGGAGCATGTGTAGGGTCCTTTACTGACAATGAGTCTCTGAGAATAATTGAATGAGAGAAAGGGCTCGAAAAACAAGATTTCGCAGCAGCAGATTCCGATATCTCATAACGGGCTTCTGACTGCAGCGTTGAAGGATTTGGATACTGTACCTTGCCAAGTATGTAGTATACCGATGGAGACATTACGACAGCTCACTGGCCACACCCACTGGAGAATTACTGGCAATGTTTGAGACAAGCTCGGTTGGGCAGCTGAGCACGTTCTGTCGCGGTTTGCTTGTAGCCTCAGAACCGTTTCTTGAAACTACTACGAAATTATCGTTCGAGATAACGCAGTGGTTAGGACACTGAACTCGCAATCGGTAGGTTGACAGTTCAAACCTGCTCCCAGCCATTCAGATATTGGTTTTCCATGATTTGCCTAAACTGGTTACTGCAAATGCCGGGATGGTTCCTTTAATAGGGCACGGCCGACTATCCTACTCCATCCTTCCATAGTCCGAGCTTGTGCTACGTCTCGTTGTAGACAGGACGTTAAACTTTAACCTCCTACTCCTCCAACTACGAAATTGGAATTAATATTTGCCCAGATCTATGGATACCACAATTTGGCCACGGAACTTGGTGTCACTAAGAACCTGTGCGCCATACTTTGCGAACGATTCTCCATCGTTCATCCGGAAGTAATTAAAATTTGTTCAAATGGTTCAAATGGCTCTGAGCACTATCGGACTTAACATCTATGGTCATCAGTCCCCTAGAACCTAGAACTACTTAAACCTAACGACATCACACAACACCCAGACATCACGAGGCAGAGAAAATCCCTGAGCCCGCCTGGAATCGAACCCGGGAACCCGGGCGTGGGAAGCGAGAATGCTACCGCACGACCATGATCTGCGGACAATTAAAATTTGTGCCAGGACGAAAACATTTATCCGGCTGCTTTGGCTGTCATCAGAGACCAGGCAAAGGAAACAGAGGCATCTCAGCGTGGGAAAGCAGGGAAGTCGCATTTGTCATTGCTTCAAGTATAAACGAACAATATTTGCGTAGATTAAGGCGTATACGAGGCCCCTACACACGCACCAATTTGTCGGCTGACAGAAGACCAATTCCGTGACAGCCTACACGCGTCCCGACCGACTGCAATCAGAAATTCTATTGCGGGCCTATTGTCGAAATTTATTTTATCTTTAGTTCATTGAGTTTATGTCCTACGAGATCCCGCTCGGTTTTTCACAGAAACAAAAACGGGGTTTGCTTTCGCAGTTTTAAAGGTAAAAAGGAAAAAAAGTGGCGAACGCAAGGGCAGAAATTCACCCACCCACCTTCAGGCTGGGAGCCGATAATTTTAGTATTATTTATGAATGGGTGAATCGTGCATTTCGGAACTGCTGAACATCTTAAAACCATTCTTAAGGAAAAATAATGCAGTTCTGAGAGAGATTGTAAACTCCGAGGAGAGACTGTTAGCTACGTATATTACGATTTCTCGCCAATGGCAGCAGACGTAAAATTCAGTGCTTTTCTATCGCCACAGTTATTAACTAAAATTATTTCTGAAATGTGCAACGTCATTTATAATTGACTGAGAAAATACATCGTGCTACGGCAAAATAAATAAAACAAAAGACGTTCGTAAAAACATTATCAATTAAAACAAGATAACCTGCAAATCTCAGAGACTCGTTTTATATTCGAAGAACAAAGACTACACATGGTGGCGGCGCGCGTCATCTAAAAAGTACAACAGATGCGTTAGAAATGAAGCATTTAGCAACTGTTAGAATTGTAAAAAAAATTAATCCCACCCTCTGCTCTACATAGTAGATGGCGTGGATATAGGCTCGACTTTTTCAATACTGACAACAATGAAGCAAGTACATTTTATGAATTAACGTCCAAGGAATGTCGATATTTCGGTTTTTAGATTCCATTTCCTGTAAATATCGGAAATAAAACCCAAAAACAGAAGTAAAGATGCCCGACAGACTTAACGTCGTGTTGCACATAGAGAAACCCTTATGTGTTCGTTAAAAAATTAAACAAGTGCTTCATTTCATAGCTATACTCCTCGCACCACGTGCTGCGCATACATCAGCAAATTTCTTTAAAACCTCTGTCCTTAAACCTTGATCCACCTTGGACATCGACACGTATATTAGAACAGTATTCAATTTCGCGCCCTGTGTCAAAACATGAATTTTAGTAGGGCGGTTGGCACGATCGCGCTACACTCGACACAGTCTGTTGGGTCGGCTGTCGAGTGGTGCGACGCGCCCCACAGTGAAAGTTCGTCCGCCAGTCGGTCGGTCGGTCACAACACCGACACACGGCCAATTTGTCGGACGGTCGGTGAGTGAGGCGCCACGAGAGGCGCTGCTGGCGAGTCACGTGATCAGGCTGACGGCTACGACCGACGGAAGGAAGAGCTGTGAATCATTCTTCTTGCTTTACTCAGGTGCTGGAGTATAGAAGTGCTTGGTTTCGCTGCTGAAGTTTTTTTTGGAGTGTGGTGCTTGGAGTGAATGTTGTTGCTGGTGGTGGTGTTGGAGCTAGCAGCCACAGTAAGTGAACTCACTTATATTTCTTGTAAATTGTCGTCTGCACTGTTTTCAAATTCCCAATGGAATATGGGAATTCTGGGAATAGCTAAATTTCTTAGCCCAAGTGACAGAGTACACATATCAGTTGATGTTTTGAACGTGTGATGAATAGAAAAAAGGAAATCGAGCAATGTCTAGATTCCTCACTCATTAAAACTTCCTTCTGAGACGCTTAATAGCGGGTTCATTGCGAACGTTTTCTTGGACAGTTAGTATAAAAAACAAAGTACATTTTAAGATATTCTTTTGACAGTTCAGATTCGATAATGGTTGATATTTTTGTTTGTTTAGTTGGCAGTGGCTGCGCTGTTTATTTTTGGTTTAGAGATTTTCTTTCCGTCATTCGACTTCCAATTTCTTAACCATCCAACTCCAAAGGTCTGTGTTGAAGGCTGAGAGAACGGAAGTTTCGAAACAGAGTAAACGTGGCTTAATATCTTTTCAGCTTTTCGGGAAAAGGCAGGGAACGGACATCAATGTTTATTTTAGGGCATTATAGCCCAATGAAATGTAGTGGTGGATCGAACGCGGTGGAGGGGGGAGGGGTATCAAATGGATCTGAGCACTATGGGACTTAAGTGCTGTGGTCATAAGTCCCCTAGAACTTAGAACTACTTAAACCTAACTAACCTAAGGACACCACACACATCCATGCCCGAGGCAGGATTCGAACCTGCGACCGTAGCGGTCGCGCGGATCCAGACTGTAGCGCCTACAACCGCGCGGCCACACGGGCGGCGGGGAGGGGTATCGTAGGAGGCAGTACGCGCTGGGTAGTGTGGATGTGGAAGGCGAACGAATTTATCACAGCGCAAGCGCGGAAATAAATGTAAACTGCCCTTACGAATTTCGCGGTCTTGCCACTAATAAATAAGAGCGAAGGAGGACTATGGTTCATTTCTGTTGCAGTGCCATCCGAAATCCTATCTTCTCTTTGACGGTTCTCGTTCCCTTCTTTCACTACAACGAGGTTGGCAATGTTGCGCCAGCAGACTGGGAGACTTCAAGGGGCCCTACCGCCCTGAACACGCTTCTTTCATTCATTCACTGTTATTCTGCCCGAAGCATGTGACAGAGGTGCAATAGTTCTTCTGGAAGGAAGGAAGATTAGGTTTAGTGGCCCACCGACATAGAGATCATTAGAGACGGAGCACAAGCTCGGATTGTGTCAAGGATGGGGAAGGAAATCGGCCGTGCCCTTTCAAAGGAATCATGCCGGCATTTGCCTGGAGCAATGTCGGGAAACCACGGATAACCTAAAACTTGGTGGCAGGACGCGGGTTTGAACCGTTGTCCTCCTGAATGAGAGTCCAGCGTGCTAACAACTGCGCCACCTCGCTCGTTCGAGTGCTTCCGTGGACTTTGATTACCTATCGTAACTTGTTTGGACAGCTGTGTGGCCACTGGTTGCATAACGCAACTTGTTTGGACACGGATATGCTGAGAGGTGCCGTAACGTTCCACTGACGTTGATCATCGCCCCCATAGCCTGAATTACCCAGTGATAGGAAAATGTCACCGTCTCGAGTAGTTACTAGAATCTGGGGTGCAGACTTTCTATTAGCAAGGAATTCATCTCAGAACTATGTTACCCACGAATGCAAACTGATGTTAGTAACTCCTCTCCCCCCCACCTCATACATCAGCAGCCACATTAGAGACTAACCATACAAATTTTCTTTGAACAATTTTGTTTAAAATCACGAAAGTTAAATTGTATTTCATTTTTGTAAGTGTTTTATTAAACTAATAACTACCAGTATGTCATTCATTAATGCTAGTATTTGAAAAAAATGTTGGAACTACTCAGTATTAGAAACTTGCTGTATTTATGATAATAGTAACAATAATAGTAGTAATTTATTTTCGTGATTTAGATATGGCAGAACCTTTATTTTCTACCCATCAAAAAATTTAATCTTACGCCTGAGCGGATAATTAGTCAGCTTAGGAACATCCTTACTACAACGTAGTTGTAGCATTGTCGTCCGTGATGGGAAATATTACGGCTTAAACAGTGACTTGATAATTTGGATTTTGTTAAGCCTCTCAAGCGCAGTCGGTGGTAAACGAGTGAGAATTCTGTAATGCCTCTCCCGTAACCGCCCCTCCCTTTCGCGGACGCCTAGCATATTGCGGGGTCCGCAGGGTGTAAACTGTAAACGGTAGCTTACACAACGTACTACAGTGGTGTACGTCAAGTCGAGACGAACAATTCGACTTCCGGTGAACCAAGCACGGGAACTGCCTCTTTACCGGTAAATGTTACTTACTGCAACCTGTTCCATTTTTCAGTATGCAGCGGATATAAACACTGGGTTTCGCTACCGGTCATTTGTTACCACAACCTCTATCTGCCTTTAAAATTCGTCGATTACGCCAGCTCTCTGTCAAATTGTGACCTTGGAACCTAACCTACAGCTCGTTTTGTGAAACGGATCGGTCTGTCACCACACAACGAAGATATGGGGGGGGGGGGGGGGGGGAGGGTAGAGGAGTGTGCCGGCAATACCGCGCTTTAACCTCAGTCAGATGGGCCTACACGAAACACCTAAGCTACATGGCCTGCACATCACGCGAGATTTTTCAACATTCTCTCGCTCTTTCCGTGCAAACAGAGACAAGAAAAATGAATACAACATTTTTGTAGTGTATTTCATGCTGTTTAATTTTTTAATGGTACGCATTTCTGCTAGTGGTCTGTTCTCGTGTTGCTACAGAAAGGCTGACTACACTCCCTTCCTCACGCTCGCCCCTTCATCCTCCCCCTTGTCAGAATGTTTAGTACATTGCTCATTGCACTCCCTTCTGCCACTGCACAAAAATTTGAGATTACCCAAATTATTTCCATATTCGACCGGCTTCATCGGCTATTTCGATTTTATTACTATTATTTTAGACTTCATTGAACTACCCCCATTAAATTTACAAAGGTTTATAGAATTTGTCGGTCTTCTGCAATAACTGTTCAGTAATAATTCAACAAGGCGATTAATAACACAGTGGTTGTACAAAGTGTTAAAATTTGTTACACAAACGATGTTTTAGTCACCCGTGTGGTCAATATTTCTCCATTCTTTCGGATACTTTTTCTTCTTGTGAGATGAGTCTTGCCGTAGTTATCATGATCTCAGTTTGCAGTCTGCTTTGCCTGTCTTCCCGTAATTTTTTTAATTCTAAAATTTGGAATTCTTGTATCTTCCTTAATTTATGTGAGCCATTTAATATTACTCTTAGTGTTCCACAACTTTTCTATTACTTTTGTACAAATTCTGTTCTCTGGTGTTCTCGTGAGATGTCTAGAAAATGATACGCGGTTCTTATTGATTGTGCTCGTTGATGGCTCTATTTTTTTTTATGGTTTCATTTGGATCTATTCTCCAATGATTTTGTGTGTGGTGTATGTATATTTTTGATTGCCCATTTACTTGCTATTGTTTGTGTGTTTACTAATTATTCTTTGTGTCCTCGGTCCATTTCTGCTGTTAGCTCTGAATATTTTTCAGCTGCATATGTTATTTCTGGTTGTGAAACTGTTTCATAGCGTTTGTTTAGCATATATAGACAGGTCTTTTATTGTTTTTTTAGAAGTGTATTTTTCTTTCTTCAGTTATTCTATTTTGTCATTTTCCGTTCTCATTTGTTTATTACGATTTCATCTAAATATTAAAATTTATCTACAGTTCTGCGTAAAAGGTGCGTATTGGACCCCTCCATCCATTTTTCTATATGGCACAGATGTATATATTAGTCTTTGCGTCTTGTCAATATGTTACCACAACCATATTTCCTACTTCCACATTACTTTGCTTTGCCATCTTAGAACGTAACCCAGACTAAGGACTGTGCTACAAATCCTTGTCACCATGGCCACGATTTCAGGGGAGGGAAGGTGTCCAATACGTAACTTTAACCTAGTTTCGATTCCCTGTTATTATATTGTAATTTTATTTGCAATTCAGATAAGTCAGCCTAACGTTGTTTTTCAAATGACGCTCAGACCAATTTTCTGTGCTGTTTCTCGTAGCGATTTAACTTGTATGGTATCTTGAGTATTGTTCGTTAGGTGAGCAAGAGCATTGCCAAGTCCCAAGCCGCTTAGACTTGCTGAATTTGTTGCACATGCAATTCTTTTCTTTTGATTATCTTTGTACCATTCGCCCGTAACATACTCCAGTGCACATTTGAAGAGTAACAGCTGTCACTTAGTCTGAAGCCGGAATGGTTCAGAAATCACTCCTCTAAACTTCTGTCGATGTGGTATTGGTTAGAGTAAGTGCTGTTAGCGTCATTAAGCTGGTCACTTTTCGAAACGTCATGCGTTAGTTGAGGGATCAATTTTTATAAATAGTACTTACATACGGTAGCGATACATAATACAGTCATCTTTTTATATTACATACTGAAGTCGAGGGCCTACAGCTTAGAATTCACTGAGTGCAGACGCCTGTTTACTAGGAAAGCTAACTCCCTGTGGAACATGTTTGTTTCACAGGTTTTTACAGTGTGTGGCAGCTTGTTGAACCATTCATACTCATTAATGGATAGTGTGTTGTTACATTTAATTTTCTCCTCTGCATGAACTTGCCATCCTTTACTTCTAGTGTCGTAATTATGAATATCACTGAACTTGCATGCTCTGTTTTTACTATTCACAAAGAACTATAGTAACTTAACACAGATATAAGGAATACATTGTTAAATATTTGGCAGACAACGATTTCCCACGAGGATTCTCCGGACCCTGGTATGTGCATTAACCTCTTTGCTCTTCTCTAAAATACCACCATTGTATTCAGGTGTAGGACTGCTACGCAGCCCCACGCTTAAATACCGTAATTAAGAAATGATTCCATGTTTCAGGTTTGAGCTGGAACTGCTTTTGCCAATTCGCTTATCAGATGGAAGCTACTGCTAATTTTTCCGCATACAGAATAAATGTGGTTTACCTTACGAAGATTTTTGTTCAGATGGACTCAAAGAAATTAGTTACCTTTGTCTTCTTACGTAATATCACATACATTATTTCATCGTCATCAGAGCAAGTTATTTTAATGTTAGTAGCAGAGTTTGCCTGACTTCAGGATTCAGGCTTCAATGTAGAAAATACGTGATTGCTTCTGTCACTCCTTCAGTTTCAAGCGACTGTAATATTTCAGCTTTGCTGGTGAAGTAAAAGGGTGGTGTCATCAGCGTAGCTTACCAGATGTGAGCGGAAGAACTCTCACATTGTTGTAGTAGTAGTAGGCAGCGACTGCATAGACGAGTCTTTGATGTTGTATGCCTTAAATTTGTTCATGAGCAGCCCACGACTGACTAAATTAGAGGCTTTGGAAAGATGTAGTATTATACCTGTTCTCCTCATTCCTTCATCCAGGATGGTCTACAGGCTTTCCTAAAGCCTTGCAGCATTTTTTTTTTTTTGTAAAATGAGCAGAAAGCCCAAGGTAGGGAACAATGATAATGGGCTGTAGTTTGAAGCCTTGTTGTAGGTTACTTGCCTCTTATGCACTGATTTACCTGCTTACTTTTAGGCTACTAAGATGTTTTCCTTAATACAATTCGAGGTAAATTGGTGGTTCCTTCCATGCATTTTCTTCAGGGCTCGACATACCATCCGAGTATTTGTTTTTTAATGTTAAGAGTACCTTGCTTATTTATTTCTCCTTGACCTCGTCAAATTTGAACTTCACGGTTTTGAGTGATACGATGTGGTAATCTTGGTGGATGTCAATAGCCGGTATTGCATTTTCTGTTGGTGATATGAAATGCTTATCAAAATGGGTACATATTGCTTCTTTTATGATACTGCCGTACTGTACTAGGCATAATAGTTTGCTGCCTCCAGATTCCCAATCAGTTTTAACAACGGTTCGCTTGCGTGAGTGGATTCCAGTATTTCGTTAATGTTAGCATTGTTTCCCAAGGTTAGAAACTTCTGCTTTAAGCGTTTTGCACTGTTAAATTTTTAGTAGATATTAGGCAGTTTCATTGTTTTGTACAGGACATCTAGGTCACGACTATTTTGCCCATATTTAACAAGGTTGGCTGGAAGTCTGAATTTGTCATTCCTTCTACTCAGTGTGTCGGCTCTGTCGGCACTTCTTTAATGAGTATCACGAATCAGTATGTCACAGGAATGGCGTAAAGCTCAGAAAATGTTAAAGTGTGTGAATTCCTAGGCTGACACACTACTTCAACTTACGCTAAGAACAACACACACACACGCGTACTCCAGGGAGAACTCGATCCTCCGGCGGGAGGGGCCTCGCAATCAGTGACATAGCGTCTCAAACCGCGCGGCGGTGTAAAGCTCATCTCGTGTATCTTACCCTTCCGCGTGGTAGTGTATCCAATCCCTCATTAGCTATCTTAATGTTAGAGGGAGAGTCGATCTTACTGTTATTCAAAAGCTTGTTACATTTCAAAAGTTCTTGTTATTTTGTAGGAGCGGTTCTGTATTCTACCTGTTGAGTAATGGGAAGTCCACATTATTTAACAAGTGTTACCAGCAATCTTGATAATTATTGCGTAATGCATGCAGGTAGATCTAGAAGCTGAGACCCTGGTGTTCAAGGAAGGCATATTGTAACGACTGTATCAAGTTAATAAAGCTAAGTTTCGTGATAGGTAATTTGCTGGAGCTGACATCAATGTTAGTCTCAAAGTACATTGTCATTGGAAACAGTCTGCTTAATTATGTCATCGAACCTGTAGATAAAATGGATTGCATCTGTACAAGGTCTGTCTTGCCACAGCATCGGTGATTTCTTGCCAAAGCTACTGGTACTTAAAAATTAGTAAAACCGTGGTTTCACGTCGGAACGACTGGTATTTGTCGCTGTGCCAGTCAAAAGCACATTAAACTTCTTTAGCTCGCATTTCAAATAAAATTTCACATGACACTGTCAATGTCTGAAAATTAAATGACCCATTTCAGCGAATTTAAATGCAAGAGTGTGTCGTGAGAGATATACAAAAGCTTAAACAAAAGAAAAGCTTATTACTGCGTATGCCTGAACTGTTACGCAGAAAATCTCGTAATTGAAGTGTTTATATAAGAGATATGCGAAACTAAAAGACAAAATACTTTGGTAAACTACGGATGGAGGTACGGACACATTGTAAAGAGAGGAATTCCCACGCGTCTGGGAATCGTATAATGCATGTGGCAGGAAGATTCGTAAAGTTGCGTGTTACTGGTAGGACGGTCTGTTTGAAGTGCGATCCAATGGATTTTAATGCGGTGTGTGGTGGAACAGCGGCAGACCCGTATAAGGGCTGTGCTGCAGTTCATGACTTCACACACGGATTTAACATCTGTGAAATTTGTAACTTCAGTTGACGGTGATATCACATTCAATTAATATTTTTACATATTCTTATGTGGACTGTGCTATATAGTGACCTATTTGCAGGTTGTGCCAGTCACCACCGCTTTCGTAGGCGAGTTAAAGATGCGGTTAGACCGAGCTTCCTTCACACAAATGTGTCCAAGATATGTGACCACAGTTTCTCGCCGTCATGGCGGTTCGTAGAAGGTTTTACGTGCATTTCTAGCTCATTTCTCTTCTTGAAGCTGCAGTAACTTCCGTCGTGTGACAACCAGGTAGCTAGAAAATGACTAATGTGGCAAAATTAGCTAATAGCGATTAATCGCGGTTGTTTAAAAACTAAAACAGCGTACGCAGGACAACGACTTTCCTTAAGAAACTATAACATGTTTGGAAATAAATCAGAGGATAGCTTAAACTTTCAGCATATAGCATAACAATGCCGTAAAAATTTGTATTGCTCTCTATGGTACGCCGATAAGTCCATAATTGTTTTGCGTTAATTTGCGGTTCTTTTATTGACTCTGCATAAGGAAGGAAATGAAGCTCAGGAGGTAGTTGGAGAATAATTTTTGTTTTCTACGGGGCATTTCAGAGACAGCTACACAGTTCGCGAATTATCGCATTTCATTTTATTTAAACTACACTGAGGGCAGGGTCGGTATTGGTAGTAAACACGCTAAACCTCATTTTGCTCCCATTGTGAGACCGGTGATGAACTGAATAATATAAGAAACCGAGAAAGTAGATAAACACAAGACAAAAATCACAGGAGGATTTGGCCTTGTTTGTCACCCGAAAGCCATTATTGCCAGAAAGCTTGCAGCTCTTGGCTGGCTGACAACACTGTTCACTTTTAATAGCAATGAAACAGTTCCTGAAAGCGCCCTCTCCCATCTTTTCGGGATGCTGCCGCGTTATTTAGTTTCCCTCGTTGCAGAGGAAAAACAAACTTTTCTGTATTACCTTCATCACGCTGGGGATTTGGCACGAGATCTCTGTTTATCGAATCGTCAGTCACGCATCCCCTTAGCCATACAAGAGGACTCGTTTCGAACCAGTAAGAAGTTATGAACTGCGCATGTAGTCAGGAGTGTTTAACCCAGACACAGCATCAAAGTGCAATGGCTTTCTGAATACCCTTAACCTGATAACTAAGATGCCAAAGCTGTTTTCACTAGAGCCGGCAGTTGAAAACGCGCTCTGGTACTGGTTGACGTCTAAAAGGGCCTGGCTTTAGCAAGAAAGACTTAACTGCGGAAGTATCATCCCTGACTATAATTCATGGAACTGGAATACTCCTGAGGCGTTGGACAGGAGAATAGTTCAGTGGTGAAGCTCCTTAAACAAAGGACTGTTAGAAAAGACCCCTCTGCCAGATATTCACCCATTGCAACCAAAGTCAACGCAAATATATTCGTAGTTTGAATCTGTCATTTCGAAAAGAACAGTTCTACGCCACCGTTTACATTTATAAAAAGCTCGCACTGTTTGTCGAGCTTGTTCTCTCATCGTGCTTTTCCGCGCAGCGCGCCGAGACGGAGGGGGAAATTCCAGCTTCTCTCGAAATCTGCCGCCGCAATGACAAGGGCACCGCGCCGGCTGCTCACCGACTTTCCAGTTCGATAAACTTTCACGACAGCCGTATACTTCAGTTGTCGGTGTCACGCTTTCGTCGAACCTGTTGCACGACGATTGGGATTCACGGTCTCCAGTTTTATAGCGCTATACGATAAGCTCGTTCGTTCGAAAAATGCGTATTGGGCCTGAAGATGGCAAAATGAATTGCCGAAACTGGTTGTTCGAAAGTAAATAAAATAACGTAAAGTATACGGCTGTAGGTAACGTTTATTGAACTGTCTCCCGGCCGTAATGGACCGACAGAGACATCAGATTTCGTTCAGATACGTGACGTATGCAGAACGTGCCCAGAAATTAAAGTGACGGAGATGGGAGGTCCAGATCACCGAACGTTCAGAAAAAACAGTATTTTTGGTGCGGGTCGGACGATGTATGTAGTACAGAACGGTAATCGTAGGGTCGCGGGGCTGGGTTCGTATGTGAAACAGTATTTTTCCTTTAAATTTTACGTTACTTGCACTGCAAATAAACCGAAGTGAAGGTCAATATATTGTATTTAATATCTTCATAAAAGGCGTGACAAGAGAAAGCAGTGTACCATGTGGCACTGCAAGCACGCTTCCAGGAAAGGATTGTAAGGCGTACACGAGAACTCGGTATAAAAAACTGAATACTTCACTACTGTACAGTTACTGATTCACACTTGCTGAGGTGATACTCGTCGTAAAAACGAGGTAGCACTTATTTT
This sequence comes from Schistocerca americana, assembly GCF_021461395.2. NCBI lineage: Eukaryota > Metazoa > Arthropoda > Insecta > Orthoptera > Acrididae > Schistocerca > Schistocerca americana. Next base: position 31,803,566 of record NC_060128.1, read on the forward strand.
CTCAGTATCTTGCACACGTTACGAACGCCTCATTTTAACGCCACACAGTTACTTGAAAGTTTCTACAGCGAAGCAGACTCGGTCTACATTCGTGAAAGGTTCTCTCACCGCACAGTTTGGCGCGTAACGTATCATTTCGCCAAATATTGGCGAGTATAGCTGGTGATGCGCAAAGATGCAACATTCTCGGAACGTGGTGTATTTTTGTCACGCGGTGAGGTAAGAGCAGTTTTGTAGCTTTTTGATCAAATTCTTTACCTTTCAATAAGAAAGACGTCACAGAGTTGCAGTAGCAGAGTGCATCCTGTTTTTTTTTTCTAAACGCTTGACCATCTCTATCTCGCACTTCTGTGCTTTTCCTTTCAGGCCAAGCCCTGCATACACCATAAATGTAGACGAAATCTGTGGTGACGAGTAGGCGCCGTCTCTGTGGCCAGTCCTATGTTCTTTGTTGGAAAAGTAACAAACCGCCATTCTCGATGAGAAAGAACTCTCAGTAAGGTTTAATTATTTTCAGGAAGTTCATGTAGTGCAACTGCGTTTTCAGAAATCTGTTACGCATGTTTAGCCGTAAATTTTTTGTATTTTGATCGTAGCTGAAAGAGTAATGAACACGTATTACTCGACAAAGCGAATATAGAACAGTAACTTTCAAAAATGACGATGAGGAATTACCGGCGTTCGAATTCATTATAAATAGGGAGCTTTATTTCTTTTCCACTCAAATGGCTTGCTTAGATGTTGACATCACTGCGTGCAGATACTCGGCTTTCAGATCCCCGCAGCTGTTTCTTTGATCATCCTACCGATTGTGCAAACACGGGTACTGTAGCTAGCCGCACGTATCACGTGAAACGTGCTAATTGTTAGTGGAAAGCAGTACATTTAAATGGACGGTTCTTGTGAAGTGATTAAATATTGTAAGGTGAGGTTGTCCCAGCTTTCGCAATGAAGCGGCAGGTAACCGTCACTGCTCGTCTCACTTTTGTCTCGTTACGAACTGAGTCTAAAAGAAACCGCACTCGCCGCTCGTCAGTCGGAGAAATGTCCCGGCTCGCTTCTCACCTTCAGCCTGTAGTTCCCTTACTAGCGTATGGGCTTGCGACCTGTCCCGTTCATCCAGTTCCACTCACCTTTCACGTGTACTCTGATGAGAAATAGGAATTATCTATGTACTCGCTGGTATCATTTCTAATTCCGACTATCAATTACGCGTATACGTATTAAGTAAATTAATATTTTCTTGGGCGCATATAAAATATCGTAGCGTCGTCGTTACTGTTTGATACTTGCCGTTTAAACCCAGTTACAGAGAGATCGTTGTAACATTTGCCGACTTGTGTAGTGCGAATGAGTACACAGTTGCGGACGCGTCACTGTCGTGATAGTTTGTATCGGGACTATCCCTGGGCAGCGTTCGGTGTTCAGAGGAAGCTTCCACGGCCCCTATTTCACGGCAGTGTGTCCGTCCGAAACCGTTTTTCCGGTAAGAGTGCAGCAATGTGGATGCAACACGCGGCCTTTTTGCGGTATGGCTCGGCAACATTTCCGCGTGAGGGGGACGACGCAGGCGGTTCCCGAGGTGTTGCCGCCGCCACCCGACGACGCCGGAGAACGCCCGCTGCGAGCCGGCTGGCCGGAGCGCTGTGTTTCCTGTCAGGCAGAAAAAATGGCGCGTGTTCGAGACAGACGCGATTTGTTGACGTACCGGAACGTAGAAGGGGGCGCACGAGAGAGAGAGATGAACAAATTTCATAAATGTGGTAGGTGCATCTCCGGCCAGGTACACAGGTTGTATTGTACCTGAAGCTGTCCAGCTGACAGAGGACAGTCCTGGTGCTACAATTTTCTGCTTAACTGCAGCAGTGAACCGTAAATGTATGTAGCGTAGATTTTTTACATTTCTGAACTTTCCTGAAGCATCTTCACATGTTTCCCCGTTTATATACACCAGCTTGTCAACTGTTCTTTTATTCCGGGCGTTTTGTAATTGCTCTTAGTGTCCCAGAAATCTTTTAAATGAGTCGCATATATGAAGTCGTAGTTCTCTCGCTGTACTTTTGCTCTGCAAAAAATATCTACGTAGAGATTTGATTGGCTTTTCAAACTAAACTAATAAATTGCACGAGCCCTTGCACGACTGTTGCAAACGTTTCATACCTACAGTTGACTAGCGGTGCATCAGAGTTCTGTATGAACCGCCTGTAGCCAAGTGCCGATGGATAACCAGTAGCCCGCTTGTGGACTGGCACACAGCCACGTGCCACCGTGCTGGTGCCGCCAGTCCTCGCACCAGTTGCTTTTGCGACATACTCAAAAGCGTCTCAACTTGAAACTGCCTTTCTATTCCTTAAGTGTACTACTTGCTCCACAATTGCTTCGTCGTCAATGTAAAATGTGTCCTCAGTGAATGTTTTCTGGAAAATACAGTCTCCATTTAAATAAATGTGTATTAGCCTGTAGTCGGTGCGAATGACGTACAGAGAGAGAGAGAGAGAGAGAGAGAGACCCAGCTCGTCGCTCACGGGTTTCACACACTGTGGTTAGGTTACTCTCGCATTGTGTGCAACCCTTATACCTGCATTACACCATAAATCTGCGGAAGATCTTTTGTAAAGGTCATGTTATACGGAACTGACTGAATCGAAAACCTTGAAAGTGCAATAAAATTGCTTTACGTTGGATTTGGCGTTTGCCGGGAGCTTTCCACCGTTCACAAATGACCAGCAGACTAGTGGAGGTTTTAGGCCCACACAAGTGCATTGCAGAATGATAGAACATTACCTGATCCCTGCATGTTCCCGCAGCAAGTGTGTGAATTGAATAAAGCAGACAGTACAAGAGCCGTAACTTTATAATTTTTTCTAATTTCTTGGCTTTTGGAACGTGCCCATACAGCCAACCAAGTACAGGAAATGGTATTACAGTTAGTTTCGACAGTTGGTGCTGGACATTATTTGAATTCGTGTCAGAGTACGATATAACATGGGATTAACAGAGGTAGGATTCGACATAAAAAGAGATTTACAATCAAGACACGAAAACAAGTGAACAGGACGAAAATGACGAAACACATGGTGCTAGTATACTATAAAAATCCTACTGGTAACACAAGAAATGATAAATCGCCTATGGTACACATTTGAGATATTCCAAGGTCAGTTCCCATTAATGCCTATATATCTAAATCAACAGTAAAATTTTCTTTGTCTGTCCTCGAATTGTTCTAGAAGCTTCGGATAGAGAACTTGTAGCGTTGTTCTTGGGGGACAAAAAATAAAAAGAATTGTTACTTTTTTTAATGTCGAAAAAGTGAATATTTTGGTGGGCCACTTGGCAACAGAATCAGGGATTTATTACGCTATTATAACAACATACGTTGACCATTAAATACCTGAATAAGAGCAGCATATTGATACATATATTTGAGATCGCTCGGAAGAAACATTATCATTTCTGTGCATTTTTATAGTCGCGATACAGTCATACCCGGAACAACACTAAGGGACCAGAAGATTTATAGACTTTAAAAGAAATGCAACACTACACAATTAAAAAAAGTTGGTTCAGAAATAATAGGAAAACGATAATGTTCCTTCTGCCTCATGCTGCGTTCGGCCCATCAGCGTGATCGTAATTTCTGATGATGAAGTAACACAAAATACTTAACAGTTAAGTAAATAAGGAGATGCACTCATCAAGGTTAATCTACGAAAATAAGCACACTTATCTTTAACACACGTTTTTTTTAATGCTACGTACCTTTTCATATTAAATTACAATAGATGACCATTGTGGTTAAATACTTTATACATAACAGTCAAAATGTCCTCTTGATGCTGTCTGTTCGATATCAGTTACAAGAAACTACATCTTTTCTGATTGGAAAAAATAACAATTAGCATATTCACTCAATATTTTCACATCAAATATAAAATACAGTTGTGGAACGCAGCAAGTACGCGTCCTCCTCTCATGGAATACAAACAGTAAAAGGTGAGGCGCCAAAAGCCTCATTTGTCTTGAAACAACAGAATTCTTTTTTATACCATTATTCGATACATGTACATAGATTTACTGGCACCGCGCAAGAACGGCAAAGATAAAGAATAATAGATTCTGTCGCTGCTATCCGATGATTCATTTCTTTTACTTTACAATTGTTCGATAACTTTAGGCCATCAGGCGTTTACTATTGAGCGTATATTAATGTTTGTGAGACGAAAATTACTAATATTACACTGCCTCCCATGAGGAGGGAAGGAATACCGAAGGTATCACTTTCATCCTCATGCCCATTGGAATATTTGTAATTTTCGGATGTAACATACAGGTTATTAAAAGTCTCATTTCATATTCATTCCATAATAAAAGAATTAACGTTTCAATTTGTAATTACTGACGGTGGATCATTGTGAATTTGTTCTGTGTTCCTATCAGTGTTTGTATGGATTCAGTCTATCTTGGTGATTCTTAAAATTAAGGCTATAAGTACACATTTACAAAATTTATAAGGAAATAGTCACTTCATTTTTCATCGTTGCAAAAGTAATTTGACTATCACAACTGGTACACAACTTTCTGTTTTGACAGTATTCATTATATTGTCATCGTCTTGTCGATTGATTGCCTTGTCCGTCGTCGCACTTAATTATACATTTATTTTCGTCGCACATACACTATTTATGATAGACTTGGATTGTAGAGCGGCCACTGGTGATGGCTTCGACAAGGAAGTCCATATCTTTCACTTTCAGGGCTCGAGTGTGGCTCTCCGAATTATTTCACATATGAAACAGATAAAATATCTTATATTAGAATAGCTTACAAAACTAATTTTATATACATGTGGAATGGGATATAGGAAGGATCGGATCCTTTGACGTATTTTTGTGTGCTTATTTTCATTCGTATCGTGACCTCTCGTCAAAGTTTACATTTCAACAGTGTTCAGAGGTGATCTTGTGACTTGTCTCTGTGCACAATCAGTCATTATAATAATTATGCTAACTTCTCTATTTTAGAGTCTCTCAGAAGATATATGATACATACAAAAATGTTTTCAGTACTGGGTGTGAATGTTTTTGCTACAGAATGTAGCGCACAGCAACTGCGTTGGCGGTTGAACGTTTACATTATTTCGTCACATGGTGGCTGTCGCCTCCACTGTTGCGAGCAATCTTGAAATTGTCTGTGCGCGCGCACGTGACCGGAGCTTTCTTGCAGAGCGATGATTTCGCGCTTGAGGTGCCGTGCGTCGCTTTTGTTCGGCGGATCGTGACTTTGTGCTTTTTAGATTGCCGGAGGGAGCTTCTGCCACCGAAACTGCCTCACGTCACTTCCTGTCCACTATCCAGTTACGGATCCACAGGTGAGTGGTAGCTACCGCTGCAACTGCATGTGTGGAATGACACTGATTATTACACACTGCACACATCAACGAAATTTTCACACATATGGTGCAGTAGAATACTGCCACTGAAAATCGTCGAACTTTAAAACTTCACTTGCACTGTGGTGAGCGTCTGCGTGAACGGTGTATTAACAGAAATTCTCGCGTCATAACATCACACGGTGTTTACAAGTTGATTTACATACTAATATTTACAAGAGTTCATTTAAATCGATAAATAATCTAATTGACCACTTTGAATCAAAACAATTGTTTCTTAATTAGTCTTTTTTTTTATTTATGCCTACGGTCACAGGTAGGCTATTATAAGTCCTTTTTCTTTGACCAAATACATTCCAATCTCCTTTACAAATTAATTTCATTCATAGTAATCTTTATCACGCTTGCTTATTCATTTTGTAGGACCAATACATTTTTTTAGTGCTCGTCTTATTTAGTGACTTGTGAGGGGAGCTTCATTTATGTCAAAAGTTGTTTTCGTATGTGCTTGTCTTTAAAGAAAGTTCGAGGACAGATTTGAAAATAGCAATTCCGCCTCTGAGTTTCGTGTAGAAATACAAACAGTCGAAAAAAGAAAGGTGGGAAAAGCGGGCCTACTCGCTGATCGTCGACAGAATTTAAATTACTCCTCAACCAGGTCGAAAATTTAATTTAGCTTGCACATTACAAAAGCAATATGCGCGTCGCGAACCTACTCATTTTTATATGTAGTGCCTCACTTCCCAAGCACACGTGCATCTTTACAAGTTGATCCTGAGGAGTGGATAGGATCAAGGATCTTAAAGGATTTGCACTTAGGAAAGGGATTCAATAATCACAGAGAAAACAATAAATATTGCAGTGCACACTTAAAATAAAATCTATCACTTCAAGCATTTATATCTAATATGTATCTTGCTGCAGCTTGCTTACTACTCTTTGCTCATATCTTAGACTATGTCAAGTTTATACATTACGCATTTGGGTATTAATTATTTATATATATAAGCCTCTCACTAGAGTGTTGTTGTTTGCTGCTGTCGCTACCTGTGAAGCTTGGGCGAGATCCTTATTCTATGTAATGCTAGCTTGTGAATTTGCAGTATCGCTAATGCTAAATAGTACCGTGAAGTTGGCATAATAAACCATGTTACTCATATGTTCTTTTACTCAGCTTGTTTCTAGTCTGGACTCGTCTTACTTTGCGTTACATAATAAACTTCCTTTTTATTCCATCACGCTTTTACTTAAGGTTAACGTCAGGCCTTTTTAGAACAATTGCTCTGCGTTATCAATCTGTTCATGCTTAATCCTAGGTATCTGTTCACTTCAAAGAGATGTTATTTTATCGCTGGCACAGCACTGTGCTGGAATTTACAAGTTAAATCTACCGACTGTTTTACGCTAACAGGTGGTGCCTTATTTACGTCACCTTTGAAAATAGGGAATAACCTCATGGAATCGAATCTTTCTCACAACTTTCCTCTTTTGTCTGGACGTTTAAGTATTTCCTTTAAAAACAAGTCATTAATTTGTCCTCGATTAAATTTCACTTACTAATACTAAGCACATATAATCATCATTTTCATATTACTATTTAGTGAGAGAAGTGCATTGTTCGCTCCTTCCTCTTTCCTCATTTTAGTACCTCGGGGCTAATTAATACCTCTAGAGTACATCATTTTCCTTACATACTAACTTATAACTAAAATGGAAAATCGCCTCTAGGACATGTCCTCCTGTTTGCATAAAGATTATTCCTGTAAATCCTTGTCTACAACTTATTCTGTATTTCATTTTCCAGACGTGTTGTTTTAATACATAAGGTTTCCTTTCAGCACCGGTTAACGTCCGTAGTCAGTTCAGTTCCGTTCTTGTTACTCATTGGTTAATCCTGATCTCCAATACCTTAGAATTTTCTTACAGCTTAAATTAACTTAATTCCTGGCGTTATAAAATTTTCTTAAATCTTGATGGTGGAACAATCCTTTGATTTTATTCGTGGCAGGGTCAGATAACAAATAGCTACCAATGTGTGGTTTCTTCATTATCACAAAGGGACCTTCATAAATGTGTTGCCACTTACAATTCTTCTTTAACAACAGGGATGGTTTAAAGTGAGTCCTGACTAATACCTTTTCTCCTTCTTTGAAATCTATAACTCTGTTTACCTTCTTATCAAATGCCTTTTTTCGGAGGTTAGCATACGTTGTCAATGATATGAGAGCTTGCCTGATTTTTGCGTCTAGGTCCAATTCGTTGTCCTGTAACTTTGGAAGGGGGTCTATCCATTCATTCCTCTCTTTTGATCTTGACATTCTCATGTGGCGTGAATCCGGTCGACAGATGAGGAAGGTGGTTTACAATTTGTTCGAATGGTGTTACGAAGTCTACCCACTTAGATTCCTTATTCGGAATGTACGTCCTTATAAATCTGTTAAATTCTTTGAAGATTCTTTCTGTCGGATTCGATTGCGGTCGAAACAGGGATATCAAAATTTGTTTGATTCCATGGCGAGCAAGAAATGCACGCCATGGGCGTGATCTGAAATTTGAAGCATTATCAGACAAGATTGATTCTGGAACCCTGAATCGTGGGAAATAATCATTTTCAATGCGACGAATTATTGGATTTGCACAAGATGATTTTACTGCGTACAGTCTTATGTGCTTAGAAAAATTGTCCAGGATTGCTACTAAGTATTTAGCGCCTCCCCTACCGGTGGGTAGTGGACCTGCTAAATCAATACTAAGAAGCTGGTTTGGCCTTTCAGCAACTATTAGATTTAATGGAATTGAAGTGGAAATGTTTAAGGATTTTGCCTTTTGACAGATGACACAGTTTCTCAATAATTTATGAATTCTCTGGTGTAGATTCGGAACATAACAGTAAGTCGAGATTTTCCTTTTACATTTTTCTGGTCCGTAGTGACCCCATGAAATGTGAGTGTACCACAGATGTTCAATGAAATTTCGAGGGATGCAAACACACCACCTCTCAGATGACTCAGACGTCTTATGAAATAGCACTTGGTTATGAACTTTATAAAACTTGGACAACTTGTGGGCTGGATTTTCGTGAAGAATTTGTCTAACCTTTTTCCATTTTGGATCTGTATTTTGAAGAATCTGAATCTGCCTGCATAACTGAAGAAAATACTTTCTGTGAATTGGATCTTTCATTAACAAAACTTTATAATTAGACATTTGTTCCACCAGTTCGCTGGTTTCTAGTAAGCCCTCACGTGAGCGAGAAAGTGCGTCTGCTATAGCATTATCTTTACCTTTTATATATACAATGTCAAAGTCTTATTCCTGCAGGAATAAGCACCATCGAGTAAGACGAGGGTGTTGCAACTTGCATGTAAGGAGGAATGATAAGGCTTGATGGTCTGAATAGACTTTAATTTTTCTTCCATAGATATAATAGTTAAATCGCCTAAAAGCCCATATTACGGCAAGTGCCTCCAACTCCGTAACCGAATAAGACTTCTCACACTCTGATAACACTCGACTCGCAAAGCTGATCACTTGGATTTGCTCGTGTTCATTTACTAATTGAATCTGGAAAAGACAAGCGCCGATACCCACAAAGGAAGCGTCTGCAGTAATACAAAATTCCTTCTCCATCTGAGGATGGAGAATGTTACTGTTAACCAGACTGTCTTTAATTTTCTTAAATCCGTCTTGGCATTCCGGCGTCCAATTCCAATGCGAATTCTTTTTTAAAAGGTTGTGAAGAGCGGGATTGTTCAATACCTGATTGGGAACAAAACGTCTGAAAAATGACGTAAGACCGATAAATCCTCTGTTGCCTTTTTGTAACAGGGGTTGGAAAGTTTTTTATAGCAGACAATTTTTCCGGGTCGGGTTTAATTCCTTCAGGGGTGATGATGTGTCCTAAAATTTTAATTTCACTTTTTCCAAACTTGGATTTCTTAAGATTTGCTGTAACACCATACTCTCTGAATCGTTGAAATATCTTTTGCAGAAGGGCCACATGATCTTCCAAATTTTTCGGTGCTACAAGAACATCATCCACATAGACTGTTACCTCATCTAAAAAGTTCAGGACCTAGTACATAGTCAAGGGCAGAAATAAAAATTCCGGAACTCACATTTAGTCCAAACGGTACAACTTTGAAATGGTAAGATGTACCTGCAAATATAAACGCAGTGTACTTCCTAGACTCCTGCGCAAGTTTTACTTGCCAGTAACTGCTTTTCAAATCAAGGGTACTCAAATACTTAACTCCATGAAACTTCTGCAGATGCTCTTCAAGAGCCTCTGGTCTCGTTCTTATGGGTACTATAATTTTATTGATTAATCTTGCATCTAGGACTAGCCTTACGCTACCATCTGATTTTAGCACAGACAATAAAGGACTCGAATAAGGTGAATGAGATACTTCTATCACATTCCAGCGTAACATTTTCTTGATCTCGCACTTGACAGCTTCGCGTCTCGCATATGGAATGGAATAGCTTGTTCTACAGTAGGTTGAATGGGGCAGGACATCCATTCGATATTCAAAGCCTTTTATTAGTCCAGGTTTCTTAGAAAATACTTGAACGTAATCTGTTAACAAATTGTAAAGCTCATCCTTCTGTTTGGATAATTCAATGGACTCACTAGCTTTACCGTATAATTCATTCTGACCGGGAATTAGGTCTTTATACTCATCGTCATTAACACTTTCAAGATCTGTCATGTCTTCTGTCTGACTGTACTGTTGTCTTTTAGTCCATGGCCGTACTGCTATTTGAAGCACCCCAAAGTTTGTCTTCACCTTACTTCTTAACAAATTTACAGTTACTTGTTGCTGGCTCGCTACTAGAGTACAGATTCCACACTCGATGTCAATTTTAGCTTTCGTCTGCCTGAAGAATTCCATACTCAGGATACATGGCACTGATAGGTTTTTAACAATAAGAAAAATGCACGTTACTGAAATACTCTATCTGGATTTGAAGCTGAGTCTGAAGATTTACACGTTGTGTTAGTGGACCAATTGCTCCCGATACGGTGCAACCTTGAATTGGAAGTGATAAAACTTTGCATACAGAGGATATTTGCTTAAATAAACATAAAGATAAGACATTTATATTAGCTCCTGTATCTACAATGGCTTTTACTGGTATGTTGGCAATTGATACTCTTATGGAAGCTTGAACTTGTTCGTCCCATACGTCATCATTGTCTTTAGTCTCAGTGTCTGCTACTAGATCATCCCGTAAGTTTGTCTCTTTGTCATACCTAATTGCTTTAATTTCGTGTGGACTAAGGGACAGGGTGCCCCCATTCAAACTTGCAGCATCCTCTAGGAGACTCAAAGGTGCTGCTTTTAATTTTCCGCTCGACGCTTACTTTCCTGCTGATTTATATTTCTTAAAGTTTCTTCCGTCTGTAACTGGTGTTCGTTTTGTGGTACGAACTCGGTTGGAAACGGATTTTGTTGTCCTGGCGTATTCGCTTGCACATAATAAATTTGCGTATTATGCGGGCGTTTAGGCTTCAGAGTTCCCGAAGGTCCGTTCGCTTGTGGCTGAAAAGTATTTTGCTGTGGCTTGTGTTGATTGTAACCGTTAGTGAAAGGTGTACATTGGTCTCCACCTTGATTATGCCATTTATTTCTTTTCCACTGTCGATTTGAATCGTAAGACTGATCGTTTTGATAATTCCCGTTGATCGGTTGCGTGTTTCCATATTGCTGGGGCTGTGTGTTATAATGTGCATTTTCGTACTGAGGTGGTGACGAATTATATATTGGATTGTATCTCTGGCCGTTATTGTACTTATTTTTGTATTTGCTGTTGGAGTACGTAGTGTGTTTATTTTTGAAACCGTTGTGGGGTTGGTACTGGCTGTGGCTGTGACGCGCTTTCGCTCGGCCACCATTGTTGCCTACGTATTCTGTATTGTGCTGGCCGCCTGCACTGAAGTGGGCGTTGCCAACATCAACTCTAGCGTCCTCGTAAATCAGATCTAACGAGTCTAACACAGATAAGAAAGTGTCCGTATCGTCCTCAGACACGTTTACTAACTTTTCTCTGATCGCAATCGGTAGCTTAGTTTTTAGAATCATAACGTCTTTGGCGGTGATGGGCGAATCCCAGAACTTGATTTTCGCTAAATACTTTTCAAAATATCTTCTCAAACTACCGCGCTTACTGTTAAACACTCCGGCGTTGTAAACCTCTTTTCTCAGACGCTGCTGCACACCAGAACTCCAGAATTTAGCTAAAAACATCTGTTCAAACTCTTTGTAACTTTTACAAGAGTCGACCATTTCGGTTCCCCATAAGGCAGCATCGCCTACGATAAATCCACTAACGAATTGAATTCGCTGGCGGTCACTCCAGCTATTCGGGAAAATTCCTGAAAAATTTCGGAGGAACACTATAGGATGAATTCCTTTTCAGTGGGTGAAAGGTCGGAAAAATACGATGTTTGATCACGCTTTCCTCCTGCATCAAACTGACAAGTGGGTGGGCTGGTAGTCTGGTTAACTTGTGCTTCTATATAACTATGAGTTTGAGCGTTATCAAATGGTGAACGGTAATGTACTTGCTGTTGTTAATTACTTCGTGGTGAATTATTCCAGTTTCCTGACACGGGAGGTGGGGAATTTTCAACTTGACATTTTAGTGTACGAACTTCATCAAGTATCTGTTGACGCCAATCAGGTAAATCTTGAGCTAACGTTCGTCTTATCTGGCCTAATTCTGACATCACCGTGTCTCCTGTTTTTCCAGGGGCTGCCAATATTTCAAAGGCCACGTTTTTGACCGTTTCCCTGAGTTCGTTCCTGACCTTGTTTTCTATGAATCCGTTTTTGTTTTTAATCCACTCTTGGTAGTGGTCGGACAATGCTTCAGCATGTGCCTTAACAGAATTCTTTATTTGATCCTCTACATTAAGAGTCTCAATCTGTTTGGAAAGATCATCAACAACATTCTCGATCGTGTCTACCGCGGTTTTAACTCCTTTGACCTCATCAGAGATTGCAGTATAATCTTCTTTTAAGATCGCAGCTTGTTTTTGATATTCTATCACTTTTGAATTTATCTCTCCCTTGGCTGCTTCGATTTTTTCATCTAACCGTTTTGAAACATCCTCTATTTTTGACTCTACTTGTGTGTCAATTTCTAGCCTCATGATCGTAATCTGACTACTGATTTGGCTTTGGACGTTACACAACAGAGTATTTAAATTTAGTTCGGCCTTTACTGAATTTAACCGTGTATTTAGGTCATTTATCTCCGTTTGCAGATCTGTTTTTACTGAATTTGTCTGTTTTTACCGAATTTATTTCTGTTTTTACTGAATTTATGTCTTCTTTTACCGAGTTGCACAGATTTGTAAGGACCTGATTTTTATTATGCCGTCTTTCGGCCTTCTCTTTTTCTTCGCGGGCCTTTTCATCTAATCTTTCCTGTTTTTGGCATTCGAACTTGCGTTCCATTATTGCTTCGATCATTGCAGCCAAGTCATTTTTTTCAAAAGCGGGAATAGTTGGCACACTAGGACCAGCTTCTAAAACTTCGGTCGAGGCTGCTTCTGCCTCCGCTCGTGTACCTATCGCGCGTGATCGTAATGGATAGTGAGGTCCATTCGCATCACCGCTGTCGTCTGGTTTTGTTTGTGTGCGCTGTTTACCGTCAGCCATGGTCGTGGATTATTTGTCAAATGTCAAAATGCTACAGATACTCTGTCAGTCGTTTGTCTGTGACGTAGTGCTATGGCTTACTGGGACCTAAGATGAAATTTTAACTCTAAGTAACAACTGACGTTCATTTACGCCAAGAAGACAAGATGGTTCCTACTAATTACAAACAAATGAAATATCACACGTTTTACAAGTTTTGAGCGTAGTTATCCGCCATATCGTAATTTTTTTTATGCACTGACAACAATGTTACACTTTCACTGAATTTAACTACGTAAGAATGGACTATGGACAAATTGAAATAAAGCTGTTTCAAGGCAAGGAAAGACAGGTTTACGTTCTGATCAACTCGAAAGATGCTACGTCACTACGAAAGCTTGGCTACTGCGTATAAAAATTTGACTTACTATGGCTGTCTTGATAATGATACAGCTGGATACTCGCGTTTTTTGGTAATTTCATCAATCGTTCTTCTGAATTAATTAAAAGGTTTTCCCACTTCTCTTTCTCGGTTGAATTGCATCCTCATGAAAAAATGAAAGTTATTAGAACAAGCACTGAAAAATTAAAAAACACATACATGAAATGATTTTTGATCAAGTCCCTGTTCGGGTGCCAAGTGTAGAGTGGCTCTTGGGGGACAAAAAATAAAAAGAATTGTTACTTTTTTAATGTCGAAAAAGTGAATATTTTGGTGGGCCACTTGGCAACAGAATCAGGGATTTATTACGCTATTATAACAACATACGTTGACCATTCAATACCTGAATAAGAGCAGCATATTGATACATATATTTAAGATCGCTCGGAAGAAACATTATCATTTCTGTGCATTTTTATAGTCGCGATACAGTCATACCCGGAACAACACTAAGGGACCAGAAGATTTATAGACTTTAAAAGAAATGCAACACTACACAATTAAAAAAAGTTGGTTCAGAAATAATAGGAAAACGATAATGTTCCTTCTGCCTCATGCTGCGTTCGGCCCATCAGCGTGATCGTAATTTCTGATGATGAAGTAACACAAAATACTTAACAGTTAAGTAAATAAGGAGATGCACTCATCAAGGTTAATCTACGAAAATAAGCACACTTATCTTTAACACACGTTTTTTTTAATGCTACGTACCTTTTCATATTAAATTACAATAGATGACCATTGTGGTTAAATACTTTATACATAACAGTCAAAATGTCCTCTTGATGCTGTCTGTTCGATATCAGTTACAAGAAACTACATCTTTTCTGATTGGAAAAAATAACAATTAGCATATTCACTCAATATTTTCACATCAAATATAAAATACAGTTGCGGAACGCAGCAAGTACGCGTCCTCCTCTCATGGAATACAAACAGTAAAAGGTGAGGCGCCAAAAGCCTCATTTGTCTTGAAACAACAGAATTCTTTTTTATACCATTATTCGATACATGTACATAGATTTACTGGCACCGCGCAAGAACGGCAAAGATAAAGAATAATAGATTCTGTCGCTGCTATCCGATGATTCATTTCTTTTACTTTACAATTGTTCGATAACTTTAGGCCATCAGGCGTTTACTATTGAGCGTATATTAATGTTTGTGAGACGAAAATTACTAATATTACAAACTGAATGTTTGTACAGGTCTGTAAGTACAATCTACACAGAACAAAACAGTTCACAAGAACTGGAGTTGCGCATTACAGCTACACGCATAGATACACCAGTATTCAGACAAGTACACGTAGAAAGTACACAGTGACATGAATTCAGAGACTGAGTATTCCATGTCCTGCAGAGTAGCACACGGGGATACCGTCAGTTAATTGAGCTTTCGTCTTCCTCTGGCATTCTAAGTACACGAAGCATTAATTAGCAGCTGGGAGCTGTACCTTCGTGTCGCCACTGCTGTCGAACTCGTGCGGTAGTTTATACGTTGCTACAGCGTTAGATGTTACCGAGGTTCGGAGGCTGCTTGGGAACACATGACAAAGACCCCGAAAATTACTTGAAAGGACGTTGATGTGACAAGTGCCCCGAGGACATTCTAGAATTATGTGGTTCGATGACGCTTATGTCCAGCCGATACAAGTGTTTTTTGAACTTCCAATGATTAAATTGCAGCCGTACTGTAATTGTTGTGAAGCTCATTGATATTTGTTTTCTATGATACCACGGAACTCTCGGAACTGTCGCATGAACTAACGAGTAGTGGTCGCCTTTGATTTTAGATGTCTGCGACCATTCCTCTTACCAGTCCGAAGACAACTGTTTCGTGAGCATGGGTATCATATCTTTGTGAGGGAGCTTTTCATATGTGTACTAGCTCCATTAGCTCCATGTAGAGATATTTGCTTTACACGGGCATCTACTTTTTTAATTTCAGGTATCCAAGGGGGGCCATTCATCGATACCATCACGACGCTAGGCGCTTCTGTCGGTTTAAGTAGTTCAAAGTTCTAGGGGACTGATAACCTCAGATGTTAAGTCCCATAGTGCTCAGAGCCATCGAGACAGAGAGAGAGAGAGAGAGAGAGAGAGAGAGAGAGAGAGAGAGAGAGTGAGAGACAGAGAGAGAGAGACAGAGAGACAGGGAGACAGGGAGACAGGGAGGCGGAGGCGGAGGCGGAAATTCCCGGATATTTTCGTCAAAGGGGTAATATTTGTCCATATAGTCGCAGGAGGAATAGCTAGCAGAGAAGTATTCACCGCAACCTTAACGGCGGTTCGTTAGTTTCAACCAGTAATACGTTGGTCGTGGTTGACATGAACGCCCCATTAACTGTACGCAAGGCTTTATACTCGACAGTGTCTAGTCTTCGAAGCGTGCTGCCTGCTGCTGATCCGTGGCACAGGTGTCGAATCAAACTGTGTCGTCAGTAGGGACCCGTACAAAGACGTTGCTCTCCACCGATCACAGCCCCACCGTAGTCCAGTCGTAGGCGTTTTCTCATCTCGTAACTACGTGTCAGTTACGAAGAGCCCATATAAGCTTATCATCAATCGTCCCAAGATATTTAGTTGCTTTCGCAACTGGAAAACTGTCGTCGCAGTTGCACCGTTACGGGAAGTGGAATCCTGTGATTAGTAGAGATCGAAAGAGAGGACTTGCTATCAGATTCCGAGGCCACTTCCTGCACTTCACTCGTGTACACGTACGACCGCGGCGTGCATTTTCGGATGGCAGGACTGAAGAGTACTGGCCTCAAAATATATGCATACGTCACCTGCGTACTGTAATATTGTAAAAGACTGGCAGAGCGGTCGTGAAGGTCTGCGGTATAGAGACGGTAAAAGGGGAGCCTTCTGCTGGTTTTGTTGGTACCAGTGTAATTCTGTGTTGTAAAATGATTGCCTTCCTATTGCTCAGAAAGCATACGTTATGCACGAGTGGTTTTGGAATCTGGAGTTTCTACAGTTTTTTCTCAAAGGGTTGACAAGAAGACGTTGTCGTATGCTCTAATGAAACCTATCAACGCAATATCATATAATCAGCCAGAGAGAAATTTAGCTGTATGTCAAGAACCGTAAAAGGGTTTCAGTTGTCCCCTTTCCTTTTCGAAATCAAATTTGATTCCCGGTAATAGCTTGTTTTCACACCGCCATTCTAAGCGCCGTATTAATCTTTTCCATTACCTTCGTCGAACACAGTATGATGATGAAAGGCAGATCTGACTCGTTTTTATCAGATCTTTTTCCCGACTTGTGGATGGGGACACGCTACATGTTTTCAGTAAGGGGATTTTAATCTTTTGCGTCCGAAAACTAGCTGTCGTACACAGAAACGATTCTTAAAGTCGGATGTCTGTTGTCTGACAGATTTTAATGTTCTGTGTTACATTCCAGATCCAGGTTAATGCAGATTCTTCGCCGGATGGAGTGCAGAAATTCTCGATTTTCGGTTTTTGTACGTGAATATTTGTGCTGCAGCTTGTGCTTTCTTAAGGACAAGAAGCTTTTATCATCAGAGATATTTTTGTATTTTCTTAATGCCTCTTTGTGCGATTCAGAATCTGACGCAGTCCTTAAGGAACGCAATCGGGGTGACGGGTGACTAGTTGTCGGCATATGTAGTTTTCCAGGTGCCGAGACTACCCCTGCTTCATCGATAAGCGACGCAAAGACATCACAGTATCTTTCACGATTCTCAGTAAAAGTGATAGATCCCACGTTTTCTTCCAGTAGTACTTCGAGTAAGTTCCAATTGACTTTGTGTGTTCAATTTCCGGGTGATTGCGAGGTTGACAGTCTCCGTAGATTGTGCGTTTATCATAATTTGAATAGGCAATGGATCCGGACCTGTCGCCGTGGTACACAGTGCAGTTGATGCTGTGCTAAAGGCCACTGCCGTCAGAACTTCATTTGGTCGGACTGTTCGTTTGGGTGAGCCGTCATTTAGTACGGCAAGGTTTTCCCAGTCCAGTACATCCACTAGCATTTTTCCCCGTTGCGTTGGCATTTCTGCAGCGCCGCAGTGCACGGTGGCCGTTACAGCCACCTGGGAGCCAGTGGTCGTTGTTAACTGCTGTCTGGAGAGCCTTTCATTAGGTGCTTCGAGTACAGAGATCAAATTCAGAGGGAGATAGTTGGTCGGCAGGGGGATACCCACCGTTTGCAGTGGGTCATGCCGAGTTCCCGGATTGACAACGCAAAAGTGGCTGTCTTGTTTTACGAACCACGCTGCACCGCGTCGTCTGTCTTCTCTAATGACAAGTAGCCCTGGAGTGCGAACTATTCGTTCGGTTTTAACCGTGTTTCGGTGATGAAACAAATGTCAACTTGAGTTTCGAGCACAAAATGTCGAAGGCTATGTTTGTTTGCTTGAGCGATCTTGCGAGACGAAATTTACATAAACATCTCTTGTACATTTTGAAGTACACAGGCAAGCCGGTGCATAACAACCATTCTGTCAATGAAGACCAAAAAATATTGATTATTAGAAATTATTGGTGTAGCTGCAGATTTTTCAGTGATAGCACGTTGTAAAAGATCATCGCTTACACGCAGTGTATTGTTGTATATGATAGTGGTTTGATCGGTCTGGCAAAGAAAACAAAAACTGTTCTTTTTCGTAAACAGTTCACCTTACTTCTCGACAGTTTCCTGTGAGAGATGTGCACTTGGTCCAGCGATCCTCCAACTTATTGATCACAGCGGAATGATATATTCTGTCAAACCGTTCAAAATACTCGTCGACTGCAACTGTCACTTCATTTGATTTAAATTTCTTCCGAGCAAGCCAGAGTTTGAAGTTTGGAAACAGGAAGAAGTCAGTTGGGCTTCGAACTGGATTTAGTCACCAGACTTTGCCCCAATTCGTGCACTTCCAGCATATTCAGCACCGGTACTTGGGAATGGTGCACTGGCCTGGTGAAACAACGCGTTTTGCCTGCCAACCTTGATCTTTATTCAGCCAACAGAAGTTTCAAACGATCCAGCAATGAACCGTAACAGGGTCCAGCCTTGATTCTTTCACGAAGTAACCTATGAAGATTATTCCTTGGGATTCACAAAAAACACCGGCTAACACCTTAGCCTATTTCCAACGTTTCCACTCTGGAGTATAATGGTCTGATCGTTTCATGTTTGATCAATAGTCACAAATCTGCGTAAAAAGCCTCGCGGATTCGGATAAGATATCGCCAGACATTATGTTGAAATATTGTGCCGGATGTGCTTTTGTTCAACAGTGAGCAAATCGAGCCACCCATCTCTTACAGTTTCTTCGTAGTCAACTCGCAGTGCAGAATACTACGCACTCGCTCAGTTCAGATATCTATCAGTCAGCAATTCTTATTCGACAGCCTTGCATTACCGTATCGTGGATATTTGTCGGGGGGGGGGGGGGGGGGGGTTACTCTGTGGTGACAGTTTGATGATGGAGCGCACGACGTCTACGGTGTTTATCTGACCGCGTTTAAATTCATTAATCCAAAAGTAAGCCGTTTTAAATTGCAGTGCAGAATCTGTTTTGATTTTTGGGGAAGTCAACCCTTCAAATAAAAATGTTTGGTAACACGAAACGGATTTCTGTTTTCAATTGCAGTCGATACACTCATTCAGGTGGATCTCAACAATAAACCGTAGACTATACATTCTTGAAATTTTTTGTACGGTTCTTGGAATAATAAAGCGTATCAACAGTGAACACGCAATTAAAATTTTCCCTTTATTCTGTTCGCAAAATCTCAATTTTTGTTGTTCGTTTGCTTCGAGGGTTTATATTTGTTCAGATGACGTAATCTGACTGTAATACAATATCAGGGGACCGCCCATAGTCACTCGATTCCTCCCAAATTTATGGTATATACGGTGCTCAATCAGTGAAACAGGGGAGGAACTCCCTATGGCCAAGTGTTCAGAAGAAATTGCATTTTTAGCGCAGGTCGGCCGATGCATCAGCCGTCTGTTAACGTACGTTTCATGTAACGATTGGCACAGCGGAAGGTAATCAGAGAGTCGCAGGGTCGAGTCTTCATATGAAAAGTTGCTGGCACTGCAAAACAACCGGAATAATGCACAATGTATCTTGTTTATTAATATTATCATGGAAGGCATGAAAAGGAGACAAAGGAAAATTTGGCACTGCAAATTACTCTCCAAGAAAGAATCGTAGTTAGTCTACAGGACTTAGTACTCCATTAGTTTAATTTTGGCATTTAACAGCGCTAAGCAAATGCACACGCTCACTGTGTCCCCAGTGAGCTAAAATCGGTCAATCCAGAGTGAAAAAGAAATCGTAGACCGAGAAGGCTACATCAAAATATGTTTCATTCAACATCACGGGCTCTTATGACCTCAGTTGTTTCTCCGCCCTCAAACAAATCCTAAAACAAAATTCCCCATCACGAACTATCTTCATCAAAATTGGGCGAAATAATTGGTAACACTTTGTTGGCAAACTGTGCGATGAATGTAAAAGTTCGTGTGTCTACAGAAACTTTAAGGCAACCATGTAGCCCAATTTGTAAAAAATGTGGCGTGTATGACGCGTAGAAGGTACCGAGACAATTACTGCATCCCTCTTTTCACGTTGAATATCACCAGAACACGTGTAAATAAACTGTAAAATGAAGTATCTAATTGCATATACCTTCCTGGAAGTTTATTTCCAATTCCTAATTTTCCTTTGCCCTTGCTTTTCATGCCTTGATCAAAATATCAATACTCGTAAATATGATGCAGTGAGCATTATTTCGGCCTATCTGCAAAATAAAAAAATGATGCTGCATAGGGATTCGACACAACCTCCGAAAGGCCGTTCTGTATTACATCTGCTGCCTCGTAACCGAGCTAACGTAAATGGTTAATTTACCCAAACCAGCGGCAAATGGCTTTCTTTTTTCTAAGCACATGGCCATATTTATTCTCATGTTCAGAGAGTTGTGCTAATGTATCTTCTACCTTCGAAGAATTAGCCCCCTATATGCGGTGTGATAAAAAATAACGAATTTTTTAATTTCGCTGGCTGTAGACATACGGTTTTCAAACTCTGTCTTGTTGTTACACATGATCCTGATGTACGTCACTATTTTGAATGTTTAGTTTGATGACAATCCAAAAGATTACACGTCTTTTGGAGTGCTGGGCGAATTTTTGCTTTTGAAGATGTATCACAGAATTTGCATTAAATTTTGCTTGAAAACAGGAATAAAGTGCAGCACCGCATCCGAAATATTGACTGCGAGTCTCCCATGAGTAAGACTAGAGTTTACGAGTGGGATAAGTGTTACAAAGAGCGTCGAGAAGACAATGAAGACGAAGACAGTGTTGGACTACCTAGCACATAAATTAGACATGTGGAAGAAGTAAAGAAAATGGTTCTGGAAAACAGTCGAATTACGATCAGAGAGGTTTCTAACGACGTCGGCATATCCTTCGGCTCATGCTTTTTTTTCCCTCGGGAGTTTTAGGCATGAAACGTTTAGCAGCAAAGTTTTTCCAAAATTTAACTTCGGCCAAAAGCAACGTCGCTTTGACATCGCTCAGGAGTTGGTGAAAGAAGTCGACGATACAAAACTTCTAAAGAAGATTAAACAGGTGACGAAAAATGGGTATAGGAGCCAGACCGTCGCAATGCAAACAGCCTGAAGAGCAAACATCGAAAAAAAAATTCAATCACGATCACATGTGCGGGTTCCTTTCACTGATCTATTCGATTACAATGCGTCGTATGGTCAATAAGGAATACGTGATTTTTTGGCAAAAAATCGATAGTTTCCTCAAGAAGCGTTTTCACTTGGCGTGGCCCCATGAGACTTCTATTTCCGGGGCGGAAGAGAACCATAAAACGACGTTTTGCCACTACTGATCAGATAAAATCGGAGGTGAACGGTGTAAGGAAAAGGGAGCTGGAGATGTGCTTCCAAGATTGGAACAAGGGCTGGCGCATATGTGTTCTGAAGGGGTGTGCTCTGAAGGGCACAAGGTTGAGTTGATCAAAAAATAAACATTCTCTAAGGAAACCAAAAATTACCATTACTTTTTGACCACACGTCGTAGAAGCCAATGGTACCATGTTTCGCACCTGCTTATGTCGGTCTTCCCTTGTTCACGATTCGTAGGAAATTGAGTGAATTATAGAAGAGACCTACAGTTATTCACTTTTCAATTATAACGTAATATTTTCAATTCGGTTGGTGGCCCCACTGTAGAACAGTAGCTCACGATGTCTATACACACACACACACACACACACACACACACACACACACACACACACACAAAGACAGAGACAGAGTGAGAGAGGTGCTCATTCTTGGGAAAAATGAGATAGGAAAAACTACAGTGGAAAGATGAGAAAACTAATTTCAGTTCACATCAAAAAGGGGAAAAAACAGGAAGCTGATTTCCTTTCTTATATGCTTTATGATGAAATTACTGAGTCTATAATAGTCTTCTGTTTTGGAATTGTTTGTTTGTTTATTGATTTGCAAATGTCATTTACGGTGATAGGGGTCCAAGTAAATTTCTCACTAATGTGTTTCGTATGGATGAGTAGTGCTTTTGCATCTATGGTAGAATTATTGAGTGGAGTTTTAGTGGCACAATTAACAAAATGATTGAGTGTATCACAGTCTATTGGGATGTTTTCTTTATTGATGTTATTAATTTCCTGTTTTATGACATTCCAGGCTGCTTTACATTTATATTTGAACTTCGAAATGTATTCATCATTTGAGTTGCACTTAGCCCCTTTTATTTCTGATTTGTAAGTTTTCTCATATTTATGTAATTTGTCTTGTCTCGATCACTTTTATTAGACTTATCCTTCAGAATTAGAAGTAGTATCCTAAGTTCGGTAAGTTTTGAAGTGAGCCACTTGTTAGGACATTGCTTATGTGTATTATTAGGATATTGTCTTTTGGTTACAGTGGGGCATGACTTTCCTACAATGTGCTTAATTTCTGTGAGGAAAATAGTAAAGCATTTATCAGTTGCCTTATTATTATTAATTTTATGAGACCAGTCAATTTCCGGTAACACATTAGTCATGTTGTTTACATTGGATTCTCCTAGTAGTCTATGTCCCTTGTCTTTCTTTAGTGTTTTGAATTTTCGATTCGACGACATAGTCCTGCATGATCTGATATTGCTGATTCTATTACATCACATTCAAGAGTATCTACTACATTATTTCATCAGATCTTGGAGTTCGATACACTGACACAATTACAGTTTTTTGTGCGTGTATTACCATACCTGCTACTTCAAATATGCCTTAAAGGCACATTTTGCTAAGATCTACTACTGATTAATCTAAATCTAATTTTCTTTTAACGTAGATGGAGACTCCATGTGAAGTGATCCTTCTGCAATTGCTAGTAACTAGCAAATATCCCAGAGGAACACACAAGTCTATTTCATACTCTTTCATCCAGTGTTCACTGTTACACAATATACTGCAGTCAATTTTATCAAGCCAGTACTGCAGTTCATTGATTTTATCACGAAGAGATTGTACATTTATATGTAGAAGGAGAACATTATCTGCACAGAAAGGTATTTTGATGTCACAAGGTCTTGCATGTTCATTAATTTCCATTGATTGATCTAAAACAAGTTTTCTGAATTAATTACTTTGCTGCAGTTTTCCTCTAAAGTGGTTTCTACCCTTCCGTCCCCTGTAACGTTGTATTGCCTAAAAATGCCAGAAATAGTCTTTTAAAACTGCAGTTGTGTTCTTGAATTTCATTTACAATTTTGCTTATCTCGTGACAGTGAAGTTTTTTATCATGGCAATTTAGAGGCTCACCATGTTCAGTGTGCATATTTCTCACCAGTCTGTTAATATCTACTACATTGCACTTTGGGGAAGTCGAGCATAATTGTTTTTATTCTAGTGTTGGTTTTGGAAATTACTTTATTCACACATGCATTATACATGAGGTTGTCTGAGGTATCACAACAACAACAGTGTTTTTCATCATATTTACGTTTAAAAAATCCCTCAAACCTGTTATGCACTTTCCGGCTTCATTATGAGCTACGTCGTTGATACTTGCCATGCAAACAAAGATGTCACTCTTTCTCAGTGTTCCTGTGTTCTGAGAAACCTTCAGTAACATTTTTGGTCATCGTGCCAGGTTTCAGAATGCCAGTTGCACACAAATCTGTATTCACTTCCTGTAAAATAGTAGCTAGCTTTCTCCTGTCATTGTCTGCTAGAAAAAGCACATTGCATTTCTTTGCCTGCTGCCTATGATTGCCAGTGTTTTTGATTTTACTGTTTGCCATTTTACCATTTTAATTCGATTTTCCTGTTGGATGTAATGCTCATTTTCAATGTTAACAAAATTGCTGCGGTCTTCTGATAAAACACTGAACTTATTTGTGCATACAAGACTGTGTTTTTATGAATTTTGTTGAGAGGTTATTTCTTTTACTCGCTTTGGTAGGCAGTTCTTGAGAAACAGGGAAAATGTTTGAATGGTGTACACACTTTTGATCAGTATTTTCACTTGGAACTGTGTTTGAATTATTAACACACTTCTGGCCATTATAGGCATTATTTTCAACTGTTGTTCTGTGATGGTTTGTATACAGGAGCTTCAAATCATTAGTTGTTTTCCGTATTGCATTTTTACCTGGTAGTTTGCTTGATGCCATCGTTTGTAACACAGAGACGTAGATGTAAATATATAGAAAGTAATTATAAAGCAAAAAAATAAATAAAAGAAAACATACCTAGGCTTAACTTACAAATCAACTATCCTGATCTGCATTTTTTAAACAATGCAAAATATTTGATGTAAAATAAAAGAATAAATACTGAGTAACATAGTAAGCTCTAATTTTCAAATACCAATATTGTCTGTACATAAGCATTCCATTATCGAACGAAAAAAGTAATGCTTGAAGTTAGACTTGAGCCTTAGTTAAATTCCTACAAATTCCTAAAAGTAAATGGTCTGAACTTCTCTTTGGGTGGATCATTCAACTAGTGATAAACAAATAAAAATACACCCACACAGCAACAAAGAAATAGTTAATATGTATTTTAAATTTTTAAATCATTCTTCTAAATATTGTATCATCAGAGCTAACTCTCCCAATAGTTATTAGACGATACGAAGAGCAAATGGAAGATGTTTAGTATTCCAAAATAAGTTTCTACCTCACATGATGCACTTATCTGCGTGTCAATGAGGCTGAATACCTTTGCACTTTCCAGTAATATTAGCCCCCTTGTTATAAGATTGGGCCTTGATAGTTTTTTAATCCTGGCCCATCATTCCTGATTTTCTACAATATTACTTCAGAGAGAGCCTGCCCTGTCTTTTCAGAAATTGCTAAAAAGTTTCAATGGCACTTTTCCAAATCTCTGCACCTGTTCCATTGAATCTCACATATCTGATAATTTGTGATATGTGCTAAACATTACTTCCATCAGGAGTCCAAACAAACATGATTGAAAAGTATTTTTTTATTACTTACTATTTATTCCTTATTTTGCATATAATTGTTTCCAAAAACTCATCTTGGATGCCATATGACAAGTAGTTGACTTGACATTTTTTTTGTGACAACCTTACAGCTCCCTCAGTTTGGTGTGATGAGACATTGTTGATGGTGCTCAAGAACTTCCTTTAACTTGGAGCACCAGTGTCAAGATATTTCATCTAAAGCTTTAATATGGGTGCCCTGTTATGCCAAATACAGAATCATACTGGCAGTGACAACTAAAACTGATTTACAATCCTTCTTATCTGATATTTGTTGTTGCAACTGTTTGTCAATGCAACCAGTACGTAGAGATGCCTCTAATGTTCACCATGAGCAAAACAATTTTTTGGGGCTCAACTCGTTTTTTTACTCTGGAATTGTTTTGTTTAACCTTCAACACTTCCTTAACCATAAGAGAGTTTGCTCAAATAAGTTATTGTTAAATATTTCACATGATTTGCAAAACAAACCATTTTTAATTTTTTAAATTTTTTAATTTACTCTATGCTAACCAAAATCAGCACACCTTTTGTCCATTAGGAAGCTGTTTACAAAACTAGTCTTTTGACAGTTTCCTTCCTTCTTTAAGGGAATCACTCAAGTTTGGTTCAGTTTTGCCTTTGCTTTCATGCAAGGTACCATGACAGCCAAGGAGTGTCACACACTTATTGCAGACCATGTGCACTACTTCATGACAGTCAAGTGTGCCAGTGGGAGTGGTATTTTCCAGTATGACAGTGTGCCATGTCACAATGGCAGGAGTGTGATGGAATGGCTAGAGGAACACATTGGTGAGTTCCAATTCATGCACTGGGCCCACAACTAAACAGAACACATCTGGGAGGTGAAAGGACGTGGTGTCAGAGTTCGTGCCCCTCCTCACCTCCTAATTTACAGGAATAAGGTGACTCGTTCATGCAGATGTGGCGCCAACTCCCTCCAGCAACCGTCTAAGGCCACATTGCTTCCACGTCACAATGCATAGCTGTGGTTATCTGTGCCAAAGATGGACATACCAGTTATTTGGTAGGAGGGCATAGTGCTCTCGCTGATTAGTGTCTACATTAATTGAACTTACCTAGTTTATTTGTGCCGCTTCTTTGCCTTCCCCTTGTTAGTAGTGGCCAACATAGCCATAGCCCACAATCCAGTGTACTGCTGTTCTAGGAGAGAAAAGTTGTGATAGTACTGTTCACTGTGCTCATCACTTAATACACCACAGTTCTCTAGGAACACATCAAAGTGGAAGTAAAGGAAGTGCATCTCCAGTGCCATGTTGCAGCCAGTGACTTTAAAGCATGAATGAGTTCATCCATAATGACCACGTAATTTTCAGGTCTCCTGTTTGCCAAGAGCAACGCCATTCGTGGAGCTGATCGGGGGTAGTGGACTCAGTGTGTTACCCTCAACAGCTGGCATATCTGTGAACCAATGAATATCCACTTTCAGATATTTTCTGTTCTGAGTCATGGAAACTTCTCACACAAGTGCTGAAATCCTGCTTCATTCCTGTGCACAGCCTTACTGAATGCTGTGAAGTCCGTGTAATGTTCAGTGATGGAGAACAATATTGTTTGGATTCACTAGAGCTTCTTTGCCAATATTTTTTGACCAAGGCACCAGAACTGCTCATGGAGGCCATTCCCTGTATGTTGTTTTTATCATGTCTGCCTGTCCCACTTACAGAGTTAGTGCTTATTGTTATTAATGTAGTTTATAACGAATATCGGTGGATGGCCTTTTGTTAATATTGGGTAACAGCAGTGCCTTCAGGTTTGTCTATAAAAAAGGTCTCCACTTTTCCTATTTATATGTGATGTTCAGGACATCAAACAAATTCAGTCACTGCAGAATGTAATGTTGGCTTGCCTTCCCAAGTCAGCAAGGAGATTCCACTGCTGCTGTCATAATGCCAACAGTTCAGCATTATGCTTTGGAAGATCTAAATCCCTAATCAGATCATTGAGGTCACATTACAGGATTTTGTGGTTTCCTGGTGACTATGGTGACTATGTCATTGGTGGATGATCACACTTTTTTGTCTGTGTCAGTTCAGAGTCATTGTTATCAATGCTCAATGATGGTGCATGTCAGGGAACTGGAACTGGCAATCCTTTGCAATGAACCACAACATGAATGACAAATGGAATATCATGGTATTGAATATTCCTGTTCCTCTTAAAGTTGACTGACCCCTTTCCTCGAGGGAGGCACCATGCAAAAATAGCAAACTTGTGTATGATTTGTGGGTTCACATCATTGGCACAGTAAACGTAATGAAAAAACCGTTTCCATGCATCCAGGCATTCAGTTTAGACAAATTGGGGTGCAACATAGGTGTAGAGGCCACAATTTACCTTGCTTTCCAACTCTACACCTGAAATAAAGCTGTATGTTTGTTTCACTTTTAATCAATGGTCATCTTCTTGTACCACAAATAACTTTTGTTACAGCTATGTAGATATCACATTTGTTACTAGAAGTGTGGGACACTTTTGTGAAAGTGCACACATGTACAATAACATACATTACTGACCATTAAAATTGCTACACCACGAAGATGATGTGCTACAGACATGAAATTTAACCGAGAGGAAGAAGATGGCGTGATATGCAAATGATTAGTTTTACAGAGCATTCACACAAGGTTGGCGCAGGTGGCGACACCTACGTGTTGACGTGAGGAAAGTTTCCAACCAATTTCTCGTACACAAACAGCAGTTGACTGGCGAAACGTTGTGATGATGCCTCGTGTAAGGAGGAGAAAAGCATACCAACACGTTTCCAACTTTGATAAAGGTCGGATTTAGCCTATCATGACTGTGGTTTATCGTATCGCTACATTGCTGCTCACGTTGGTAGAGATGGAATGACTGTTAGCAGAATATGGAACGGTGTGTTCAGGAGGGTAATACAGAATGCCGTACTGTATCCCAATGGCCTCGTATCACTAGCAGTCAAGATGAATTGCGTCTTATCCGCATGGCTGTAATGGATTGTGCAGCCACGTCTCGAACCCTGAGTCAACAGATGGGGACGTTCGCAAGACAACAACTACCTGCATGAACAGTTCAATGACGTTTGCAGCAGCATGGACTATCAGCTTGGAGACCATGGCTGCAGTTACCCTTGACACTGAATCACAGACAGGAGCAACTGGGTGCACGAATGGCAAAACATAATTTTCTCAGATGAATCCAGATTCTGTTCACAGCATCATGATGGTCGCATCCGTGTTCAGCGACATCGCAGTGAATGCACATTGGAAATGTGTATTTTGCATCACCATACTGGCGTATCACCCAGCGTGATGGTATGGGGTGCCATTGGTTACACATCTCGGTCACCTCTTGTTTGCATTGATGGCACTTTGACCAGTGGACATCACATTTCAGATGTGTTAAGATCCATGGCTTTACCCTTCATTCGAACCCTGTGAAACGCTATATTTCAGCACGATAATGCTCGACCGCATGTTGCAGGTCCTGTACGGACCTTTCTGGATACATAAAATGTGAAACTGCTGCCCTGGCCAGCACATTCTCCAGATCTCCCACCAATTGAAAACGTCTGGTCAATGGTGGCCGAGCGACTGACTCGTCACAATATGCCAGTTACTACTCTTGATGAACTGTGGTATTGTGTTCAAGCTGCATGGGCAACTGTACCTGTACATGGGATCCAAGCTCTGTTTAACCCAAAGCCCAGGCATATCAAGGCCATTATTATGGCCAGAGGTGGTTGTACTGAGAACTAATTTCTCACGATCTATGTACCCAAATTGTGTGAAAACGTAATCGCATGTCAGTTCCAGTAAATATATTTGTTCAATGAATACCCATTTATCATCTGCATTTCTTCTTGGTGTAGCAAGGCATTATGCATTCAAAGGTTGTAAAATGGACAGAAATATACATAAGTGTTTGTAGTTAGCTATTACTAATAAAACATAATGTAAGCTACAGCTTTCACTGCAGTTGGTTTAGTTCATTTATTTATCTCTCCAGAAACCATAGTAGCCATTCTAATGCTTCACCTTAAAACCCTCTCCCAATCCATCACTGAGGGCAGGAAAGTAGCTAGCAATATATTACAAACTTTTGAACTGAGAGGATAAGGATGTATTGAACATATTGATCAACAATATGATAGAGGGGTACGAAGTTCATTTCAAATTGACTTGTCATGAGTTTGCATCAGTTTTGCCATACGTGGAAGGCAACCTAAGAAAAGTAGTTTACCACAAACTCCGGTCACTAACAACATCCCCCCTGCGGGTCCGGGGATTAGAATAGGCCCGAGGTATTCCTGCCTGTCGTAAGAGGCGACTAAAAGGAGTCCCACCCCCTCAAGGGGGTCGTTAGCACCTGCGTCCGGAGACGGACGGTTCCACGACCTCTATTTGCGGTCATTTTGCTTTTTCACTTCTCGTTTCTTCCTTCCTTTGTTTGGTTCCTTTCTTTGCTCTTTTCCACCTCACTGTCTTCCTTACTCTTTCCCTTGCCTTCTTCTCCTTGCCTTCTTCTCCTTGCCTTCTTCTCCTTGCCTTCTTCTCCTTGCCTTCTTCTCCTTGCCTTCTTCTCCTTGCCTTCTTCTCCTTGCCTTCTTCTCCTTGCCTTCTTCTCCTTGCCTTCTTCTCCTTGCCTTCTTCTCCTTGCCTTCTTCTCCTTGCCTTCTTCTCCTTGCCTTCTTCTCCTTGCCTTCTTCTCCTTGCCTTCTTCTCCTTGCCTTCTTCTCCTTGCCTTCTTCTCCTTGCCTTCTTCTCCTTGCCTTCTTCTCCTTGCCTTCTTCTCCTTGCCTTCTTCTCCTTGCCTTCTTCTCCTTGCCTTCTTCTCCTTGCCTTCTTCTCCTTGCCTTCTTCTCCTTGCCTTCTTCTCCTTGCCTTCTTCTCCTTGCCTTCTTCTCCTTGCCTTCTTCTCCTTGCCTTCTTCTCCTTGCCTTCTTCTCCTTGCCTTCTTCTCCTTGCCTTCTTCTCCTTGCCTTCTTCTCCTTGCCTTCTTCTCCTTGCCTTCTTCTCCTTGCCTTCTTCTCCTTGCCTTCTTCTCCTTGCCTTCTTCTCCTTGCCTTCTTCTCCTTGCCTTCTTCTCCTTGCCTTCTTCTCCTTGCCTTCTTCTCCTTGCCTTCTTCTCCTTGCCTTCTTCTCCTTGCCTTCTTCTCCTTGCCTTCTTCTCCTTGCCTTCTTCTCCTTGCCTTCTTCTCCTTGCCTTCTTCTCCTTGCCTTCTTCTCCTTGCCTTCTTCTCCTTGCCTTCTTCTCCTTGCCTTCTTCTCCTTGCCTTCTTCTCCTTGCCTTCTTCTCCTTGCCTTCTTCTCCTTGCCTTCTTCTCCTTGCCTTCTTCTCCTTGCCTTCTTCTCCTTGCCTTCTTCTCCTTGCCTTCTTCTCCTTGCCTTCTTCTCCTTGCCTTCTTCTCCTTGCCTTCTTCTCCTTGCCTTCTTCTCCTTGCCTTCTTCTCCTTGCCTTCTTCTCCTTGCCTTCTTCTCCTTGCCTTCTTCTCCTTGCCTTCTTCTCCTTGCCTTCTTCTCCTTGCCTTCTTCTCCTTGCCTTCTTCTCCTTGCCTTCTTCTCCTTGCCTTCTTCTCCTTGCCTTCTTCTCCTTGCCTTCTTCTCCTTGCCTTCTTCTCCTTGCCTTCTTCTCCTTGCCTTCTTCTCCTTGCCTTCTTCTCCTTGCCTTCTTCTCCTTGCCTTCTTCTCCTTGCCTTCTTCTCCTTGCCTTCTTCTCCTTGCCTTCTTCTCCTTGCCTTCTTCTCCTTGCCTTCTTCTCCTTGCCTTCTTCTCCTTGCCTTCTTCTCCTTGCCTTCTTCTCCTTGCCTTCTTCTCCTTCTTCCTCCCTGTGCGTGCCTGAAGGCCGACCCACGCGTTCGCACGAATAGCCGGTGACGGGGTAACGCGTAATTCCCCGCCCTGGGTAGACATGTAAGGCACGCGCGTACCCCCTGGTAAAGGCCAGGCCGGGGGGAGGGGTGACTGCCTGAGCTGATACCTTCTGACCATGCCGATTGGTCCCTCCGTCTGTTTCTCGGGAGGTGTGACCTGAGGTGTAAACATTCACCTAAGGCGGGAGTGCCCTCTGAGAGGGTCCCCACAAGGAAGGAGCGCGCCATCGGAGACGCTGGCAATCATGGGGGATTCCTCCGCAATGGATTTCAGTCCATCTGTCTCGACTTCTGCCCAAAAACGGAAACGTGACCAGCCACCAGTGACAAAAGTACTACCGCCTGCCTCACAGTTCCTTGTCGTTTCTCGATCTGAGGACGGAAAGGATTTTTCCTCTGTCAACCCTTTCGTTATCCAGAAGGGTGTAGATGCCATAGCCGGATCTGTCAAATCTTGTACCAGGTTGCGTAACGGTACCTTATTACTAGAAACTGAGAGCGCCTTTCAGGCACAAAAACTGCTTCGGGCCACACTCCTGTACACGTTCCCTGTGCGGGTGGAGGCTCACCGAACTTTGAATTCGTCTCGTGGTGTGGTCTATACTAGCTCCCTCGATGGATTAACTGAGGAGGAGATTCAATCATTCCTCGCTGAGCAGGGTGTGACGGCTGTCCATAGGGTCATGAAAAAGGTCAACAATGACCTTATACCGACCCGGACACTTTTCTTGACCTTCGATAGTGTTAAGCTGCCATCGCGCATCAAGGCGGGCTACGAGGTTATTTCTGTTCGCCCCTATGTCCCGACACGTACGCGCTGCTACCAGTGTCAGCGTTTCAATCACACTCGACAGTCTTGTTCCAATGCGGCTAAATGTGTCACTTGTGGCAGGGATGCCCATGAGGGTGACTGTCCACCTCCGTCTCCTCGTTGTGTGAACTGTCAGGGTGACCATGCCGCATCCTCCCGCGACTGTCCTGTCTATAAGGAAGAACACTGTATCCAAGAAATTCGTGTCAAAGAGAAAGTGTCCACCTCGGCTGCTCGCAAGCTATTGGCTAGTAGGAAGCCCACGCTGCTCCCAGCGGGGAAATACAGTAGTGTCCTCGCCTCGCCTCGGACTACCAGGGAGGTGGCAACCCAGACATGCGATCTGACCTTCAGCACCACGGTCGTCCGTTCGGCCAGTGCTAAGATCGCCCGGTCAACGTCTCCTCTTCCTCCCGTCACCCCTCAGCCACAAGCACCTTCATCAGCTTCTGCCAAGACGAAGACCCAGAAGTCAGATGCACAGGCCTTCAAGAAGGAACCGTCCCGTGCAGACTTCCTACGTACCTCGACCTCCCAGCCTTCGACCGTTACTTTCACCAAACGTCCTTCCAAGAAGGCTCATAGGAAGCACAGTTCTCCTTCTCCGCCACGGCGCATTTCTTCGCCTGCGCCACCCAGCGGTTGCCGCCCCAGGCCGTCATCCGTTTCGCCTGGCCGCACCGCTGGTAGCCGAACATCTGGCCGTTCACCGGCGGAGGAAGCTCCCCCTCCCGGCCATCTTCCCAAGATGGCCGATGAACCTATAGACCCCATGGACGATGACTGTCCGCCTACTGATAGCGGCGGCAGTGCTCGCTCGAAGCCAGGCCCTCAGCGGCCTTCGAGGTGACCCCTTCTTTCATCTTTCTTTTTTTCTTACGATGGCACTTATTCACTGGAATATTCGCAGCATTCGCTCCAACCGAGAGGACTTGAAGTTGCTGCTCCGCTTGCACCGTCCGCTCGTCGTAGCCCTCCAGGAAACGAAGCTGCGCACATGCGATCAAATTGCCTTGGCACACTACACCTCTGTGCGTTTTGACCTACCCCCTGTGGTAGGTATTCCGGCTCATGGAGGGGTTATGTTGCTGGTCCGGGATGATATATACTACGATCCCATCACATTGCACACTGGCCTGCAGCCCCCCCAGGGGGTCCACAACTCTTTTGTGGACACGTGCGTAGCGAGCACGAGACCCCGAGCTAATGTGGTCCTCCTTCCTTTCCGGGCTGCATACCTTCCCTTCTCTTTCCGCATCCCTCCCCGTCCCCCATCTTCGCCCCCCCCCCTCATCTCTGGCTCTTTCCTTCCCTTTCTCCCCCTCTGGGAGTATGGTTTGTGCCTACGTCCGGAGACGGACGCTCGAAATTGTTCCAAATTCCTTGCTTTTACACTTGCAAGTCCTCGTCCTTCCTCTGTCCTTCTCTTTTCCTTCCCTCTTCTCCTTGCCCTTTTCTCCGCTGCGGCGTTTGAGACCCCCTTTTCTTTCCTTTCCCTTTCACTTTTTTCCTCCCTGTGCGTGTCTGAAGGCCGACCCACGCACTTTCATGCGTAGCCGGTGACGGGGTAACGTGTAATTCCCCGCCCCGGGTAGACAGGTAGGACACGTACGTACCTCCTGGTAACGGCCAGGCCCAGGGAGGGGTCATTACCCGAGCTGATACCTTCCGAAAGTGCCGATTGGTCCCTCCGTCCGTTTGTCGGGAGGTGTGACCTGAGGTGTGAACAATCACCTAAGGCGGGTGTGCCCTCGGTGAGGGCCCCCACAAGGGAGGAGCGCGCCATCGGAGACGCCGGTAATCATGGGGGATTCTTCCGCAATGGTTTCCTCACCTTCCACTATGTCTGCTCACAAACGTAAGTTCACTGAGTCTCAGCCACAGACGGTTCTTCCATCGTTGCCACAGTTCTTTGTTGTTTCTCGGTCTGACGAAGGTCACGACTTTTCCACGTCAACCCTTTCATTATTCAGAAAGGTGTCGACGCAATTGCGGGTCCTGTAAAGTCTCTTTCCAGATTAGGGAATGGCACCCTGTTGTTAGAAACACACAGTGCCCTCCAGGCTCAAAAATTGCTGCGTACTTCTCTGCTCCACATCTTCCCTGTCCGGGTGGAACCGCACCGTACCTGAAATTCCTCACGTGGAGTCGTTTATACACGCTCCCTCGATGGATTGTCTGACGAAGAAATTCAGCACTACCTGTCTGACCAGGGCGTCACGGCTGTTCATCGGGTTATGAAAAGGGTTGACTCGAACATCATTCCAATCCGCACTGTCTTCTTGACATTTGACAAAGGTCAACTCCCATCAAAAAACAAAGCAGGCTATGAGATCATTTCCGTTCGCCCTTATGTCCCAAACCCGACGCGTTGCTATCGATGTCAGCGGTTCAATCACACCAGCCAGTCCTGTTCCAATCCGGCCAAATGTGTTACGTGTGGCAAGGATGCCCATGAGGGTGCTTGTCCACCTCCATCCCCTCGCTGCATCAACTGTATGGGTGACGACGCTGCTTCCTCTCGAGATTGCCCCGTTTTTAAGGACGAAAAGCTCATCCAGGAAATCAGAGTGAAGAAAAGGTGTCGTCCTTTGCTGCTCGAAAGTTACTCGCCAGTCGACAGCCCACCATGCCTCAGAAAGGCAAATACAGCACTGTCCTTGCTTCTCCTCGGCCAACAAAGGAGGCGGCCACGCAGAATTGCGACCTCACCTTTAGTACCACGGTCGTCAGATCGGCCAGCGCAAAGATCGCCCGTTCAACCTCACCACTTCCACCTGCCCACTCTATGGCTCACCCTTCGTCGGGTTCTGCTAAATCTCGAGCCCAAAAGTCAGACGCCAAGTCTTCGAAAAAAGAGCATTCTCGTGAAGAGTTTTTACGTACCGCAACTTCACAACCATCGGTTCCTCCATCTAAACATCATACTTCCAAGAAGGCTGCGAAGAAACACAGTTCCTCTCCTTCTCCGCCAAGGCGTGTCCCATCTACAGCACCACCTGGCGGAAATCGCCCTCGGCCGTCTTCTGTGTCGCCGAGGCGCACTGCTGGTGGCTGGTCAACTGGCCGATCGTTGGTGGCAGGAGCTGCTCCTGACCAACCTATGGATCAGGATCTTCTGCCTTCGACTGAATGCCATTCCATGCTGTCGGTCGCAAGCTCTGAGCAGTCGTTGAGTTGACAGCACCCTTGGTCACGTTCCTCCATTTTCTGTTCACTCTGTCCATTATCCACTGGAATATCCGCGGCATTCGAGCCAATCGGGATGAATTGTCAATCCTCTTACGATCCTACTCGCCGGTCATCTTCTGTCTTCAGGAAAGAAAGCTGCGTCCCCATGATCGCTTTGTTCTCCCTCATTTTCAGTCCGTCCCATATGACCTCCCCTCTGTTGAAGGCACTCCAGCCCATGGAGGACTCATGATTCTTCTCCATGATACTCTCCATTATCACCCAATCCCCTTACAGTTCCTTCCAAGCTGTCGCCATCCGTCTTTCCCTTTCTGGATACACGTTCTCTCTTTGTACGGTATACATTCCATCGTCCACACCAATGGCACGAGCTGATCTCCTTCATCTTCTTCATCAGCTTCCACCCCCCTGTTTGCTGGTTGGGGACCTCAATGCCCACCACCCGCTTTGGGGATCTCCACATCCTTGTCCACGTGGCTCACTATTGCTAGACGTCTTCCACCAAGCGGATCTAGTCTGCCTCAACACTGGGGTCCCCACATTCTTGTCTGCCTCCACGACAAATTTGTCATTTGGACCTTGCGGTCGGTACTGTTCCGCTAGCTCGGCGCTTCGAATGGCTCGCCCTTGATGATACACACTCGAGTGACCACTTTCCATGTGTTCTTAGACTGCAGCCTCAACTGCCATATATGCGCTCGCGACGCTGGAAGTTTGCCCAAGCCGACTGGACACTTTTTTCGTCTCTAGCGACATTCGATGACCGTCGCTTTCCCAGCGTCGACGATGAGGTCACACATGTTACCGACGTTATTCTCACAGCTGCGGAACGTTCAATACCACGCACCTCCGAATTGCCCCCGCGCCCCCCAGTTCCTTGGTGGAACGAGGCATGCCGTGACGCAATACGTGAGCGGCGATGTGCTCTTCGCATTTTCCGTCACCATCCAACTTTGGCCAACTGTATCAGATATAAGCAGCTCCGTGCGCGATGCCGTCGCGTCATCCGCGATAGCAAGAAGGCAAGTTGGAAATTCTTTATTAGCTCATTTAACACCTTCACTCCCTCCTCGGAAGTTTGAAGTCGGCTTCGACGGTTCTCAGGCGCGCCTAGTTTCTCCCCGGTCTCTGGGCTCACTGTCGCGCATGATACCTTAGTGGACCCCGTCGCAATTTCTAACTCATTGGGTCAGCACTTTGCTGAGATTTCGAGCTCTTCAAATTATTCGCCAGCGTTTCTCCCGAAGAAACGTGCAGTGGAAGTGCGACATCTCGCTTTCTCCTCTCAAAATCACGAAAGCTACAATACTGTTTTCTCCATGCGGGAACTCCAACATGCCCTCTCTTCTTCTCGCTCCTTCGCCCCAGGACCGGATGGTATCCATGTCCAAATGTTGCTGCATTTATCAACCCATAGCCTGCGTTACCTCCTTCGCCTTTATAATCGAATTTGGACCGACAGTACCTTTCCCAGGCGATGGCGGGAAGCTATTGTCGTTCCCGTTCCGAAACCTGGAAAGGACAAACATCTCCCCTCTAGCTATCGCCCAATTTCTCTCAAGAGTAGTGTCTGTAAGGTTTTGGAGCGTATGGTGAATTACCGATTAGCTTGGTGGCTTTAATCCCGCAGTCTTTTAACACCAGCCCAATGCGGATTCCGAAAGCATCGTTCTGCCGTTGACCATCTTGTTGCTCTCTCCACTTATATCATGAACAATTTTCTCCGGAAACGCCAAACGATAGCAATATTTTTTGATCTGGAGAGAGCATACGATACCTGTTGGAGGACAGGCATCCTCCGCACACTGTTCTCTTGGGGCTTTCGAGGCCGGCTGCCCCTTTTTCTTCGCGAATTTATGGCAGAGCGCACATTTAGGGTGTGGGTGAACACTACTCTCTCCCGTACTTTCTCCCAAGAAAACAGGGTACCCCAGGGCTCCGTGCTGAGTGTTGTACTGTTTGCCATCGCCATTAATCCAATTATGGATTGTCTCCTTCCTGATGTCTCGGGCTCCCTCTTTGTGGACGATTTTGCGATCTACTGCAGCTCTCAACGGACCAGCCTTCTTGAAAGACGTCTTCAAGGATGTCTCGATCGCCTCCACTCGTGGAGCATCGAAACCGGGTTCCGTTTCTCACCCAGTAAGACCGTTTGTGTTAATTTTTGGCGACGTAAGGAGTTTCTTCCGCCCTCCTTACATCTAGGTCCTGTCAACCTTCCGTTTTCCGACGTCGCTAAATTCTTGGGTCTTATGTTTGACAGAAAACTGTGCTGGTCCTCCCACGTTTCCTATCTTTCGGCTCGCTGTCTGCGTTCCTTAACACGCTCCGTGTCCTGAATGGTACCTCCTGGGGAGCGGACCGAGTGGTCCTTCTCCGCCTCTATCGCGCGTTAGTGCGCTCGAAATTGGATTATGGAAGCATAGTCTACTCCTCTGCTCGGCCGTATATTCTTCGGCGTCTCGACTCTATCCACCACGGTGGATTACGTTTAGTGTCTGGAGCTTTTTACACCAGCCCTGTGGAAAGCCTTTATGCTGAGACTGCTGAACCTCCGCTGTCCAATCGGCGGGCAGTCCTGAGTCGTCATGCTAGCCATCTGTCTTCCATGCCTGCTAATCCAGCCCATGACCTTTTTTTTCGACGCCTCCTTTGATGTCGGGTATGCAGGCCGCTCCTCCTCCTACTACCCCCGGGAGTCCGCTTCCGTCAACTGCTCCATTCTCTTTCCTTCCGCTTTCCTAAAACCTTCTTGACAACTTGGGGTACAGCACCGCCTTGGCTCTGTCCCCGGATCGACTTGTTCAGAGACCTATGTCAATTTCCCAGGAGTGGTACCCCTACACTTGTTTACCGTCGGGCATTTGCTGCTCTATGTGCACAAATGACGGACGCCACATTTATTTACACCGACGGCTCGAAAACATCGTTAGGTGTAGGGAGTGCCTATATTGTTGGCGACACCCCAAATCACTTTGGGCTTCCCGACCAGTGTTCGGTTTATACTGCGGAGCTTTACGCTGTTCTCCAGGCTGTCCACTACATCCGCCGCCATCAGCGGATACAGTACGTAATTTGCTCAGATTCTCTCAGCTCTCTCCTAAGTCTCCAAGCTCTTTACCCTGTGCACCCTCTGGTCCACCGGATTCAGGGCTGTCTGCGCTTGCTCCACTTGGGGGGGCGTCTCAGTGCCGTTCCTCTGGCTCCCGGGACACGCTGGTATCTGTGGGAATGAGGCGGCCGATATAGCGGCCAAGGCTGCAGTCTCTCTTCCTCGGCCAGCTATTCAGTCTCTTCCGTTTACCGATCTACAGAGCGGTTTATGTCGCCAAGTTGCTCATTTATGGCATGCGCATTGGTCAACACTTCCCCATAATAAATTGCGGGAAGTGAAAGCCCTTCCTTGCGCTTGGACCTCTTCCTCCCGAACGCGTCGTCGGGAAGAGGTAATTTTAGCTAGACTCCGGATAGGGCACTGTCTTTTTAGCCATCGACATCTTTTAAGCGGTGCTCCTCCCCCACTATGTCCCCACTGCTCTCAGCTGTGGACGGTCCCCCCTGCGGGTCCGGGGATTAGAATAGGCCCGCGGTATTCCTGCCTGTCGTAAGAGGCGACTAAAAGGAGTCCATCCCCCTCACGGGGGTAGTTCGCGCCTGCGTCCGGAGACGGACGGTTCCACGACCTATTATCGTGGTCCTTTTGGTTTTTTCACTTCTCGTTTCTTCCTTCCTTTTGTTGGTTCCTTTCTTTGCTCTTCTCCACCTCACTGTCTTCCTTACTCTTTCCCTTGCCTTCTCATTGCCTTTTTCTCCTTGCCTTCTCATTGCCTTTTTCTCCTTGCCTTCTCATTGCCTTTTTCTCCTTGCCTTCTCATTGCCTCCTTCTCCTTGCCTTCTTATTGCCTTATTCCCCTTGCTTT
The DNA here is from genome assembly GCF_021461395.2 of Schistocerca americana. Taxonomy (NCBI): domain Eukaryota; kingdom Metazoa; phylum Arthropoda; class Insecta; order Orthoptera; family Acrididae; genus Schistocerca; species Schistocerca americana. The sequence continues at coordinate 31,842,353 of NC_060128.1, forward strand.
CTCATGGCCTTCTTCTCCTTGCCTTCTCTGGTCTCCGCCTCGGCGTTTGAGACAGTCTGTCCTCTTTCTCCCTCTCTCTCTTCTTTTTCCTCTTCTTCCTCTTCTTCCTCTTCTTCCTTCCTCCCTGTGCGTGCCTGAAGGCCGACCCACGCGTTCGCACGCGTAGCCGGTGACGGGGTAACGCGTAAGTCCCCGCCCTGGGTAGACATGTAAGGCACGCGCGTACCCCCTGGTAAAGGCCAGGCCCGGGGAGGGGTGATTGCCTGAGCTGATACCTTCTGACCATGCCGATTGGTCCCTCCGTCTGTTTCTCGGGAGGTGTGACCTGAGGTGTAAACATTCACCTAAGGCGGGAGTGCCCTCTGCGAGGGTCCCCACAAGGAAGGAGCGCGCCATCGGAGACGGTGGCAATCATGGGGGATTCCTCCGCAATGGATTCTACTCCATCTCTTTCGACTTCGACTCAAAAACGGAAACGTGACCAGCCAACAGTGACAAAAGTACTACCGCCTGCCCCACAGTTCCTCGTAGTTTCTCGAACTGAGGACGGAAAGGATTTTTCCTCTGTCAACCCTTTCGTTATTCAGAAGGGCGTAGATGCCATAGCCGGATCTGTCAAATCCTGTACCAGGTTGCGTAACGGCACCTTATTACTAGAAACTGAGAATGCCTTTCAGGCGCACAAACTGCTTCGGGCCACCCTCCTGTACACGTTCCCTGTCCGGGTGGAGGCCCACCGAACTTTGAATTCGTCTCGTGGTGTGGTCTATACTGGCTCCCTCGACGGATTGACTGACGAGGAGCTTCAATCATTCCTCGCTGAGCAGGGCGTGACGGCTGTCCATAGGGTCATGAAAAAGGTCAACAATGACCTTGTACCGACCCGGACAATTTTCTTGACCTTCGATAGTGTTAAGCTGCCATCGCGCATCAAGGCGGGCTACGAGGTTATTTCTGTTCGCCCCTATATCCCGACACCTACGCGCTGCTACCAGTGTCAGCGTTTCAATCACACTCGACAGTCTTGTTCCAATGCGGCTAAATGTGTCACCTGTGGCAGGGATGCCCATGAGGGTGACTGTCCACCTCCGGCTCCTCGTTGTGTGAACTGTCAGGGTGACCATGCAGCATCCTCCCGCGACTGTCCTGTCTATAAGGAAGAACGCTGTATCCAGGAAATTCGGGTCAAAGAGAAAGTGTCCACCTCGGCTGCTCGCAAGCTATTGGCTAGTAGGAAGCCCACGCTGCTCCCAGCGGGGAAATACAGTAGTGTCCTCGCCTCGCCTCGGACTACCCGGGAGGTAGCAACCCAGACATGCGATCTGACCTTCAGCACCACGGTCGTCCGTTCGGCCAGTGCTAAGATCGCGCGGTCGACGTCTCCTCTTCCTCCCATCACCCCACAGACACGAGCACCTTCTTCAGCTTCTGCTAAGACGAAGACACCGAAGTCAGATGCACGGGCCTTCAAGAAGGAACCATCCCGTGCAGACTTCCTCCGTACCTCGACCTCCCAGCCTTCGACCGGTACTTCCACTACACGTCCTTCCAAAAAGGCGCATAGGAAGCACAGTTCTCCTTCCCCGCCACGGCGCATTTCTTCTCTTGCGCCACCCAGCGGCTGCCGCCCCAGGCCGTCGTCCGTTTCGCCTGGCCGCACCGCTGGTCGCCGTACATCTGGCCGTTCACTGGCGGAGGAAGCTCCCCCTCCCGGCCATCCTCCCGAGATGGCCGATGACCCTATAGACCCAATGGACGATGACTGTCCGCCTACTGATAGCGGCGGCAGTGCTCGCTCGAAGCCAGGCCCTAAGCGGCCTTCGAGGTGACCACTTCTCTCATCTTTCTTTTCTTACGATGGCACTTATTCACTGGAATATTCGCAGCATTCGCTCCAACCGAGAGGACTTGAAGTTGCTGCTCCGCTTGCACCGTCCGCTTGTCGTAGCCCTCCAGGAAACGAAGCTACGCCCATGCGATCAAATTGCCTTGGCACACTACACCTCTGTGCGTTTTGACCTACCCCCTGTGGTAGGTATCCCAGCTCATGGAGGGGTTATGTTGCTGGTCCGGGATGATATTTACTACGATCCCATCACGTTGCACACCGTCCTGCAGGCAGTTGCCATCCGCATTACTCTCCCCACTTTTACGTTTTCCTTTTGTACCGTTTACACTCCATCGTCATCTGCCGTTACCAGGGCAGACGTGATGCAACTTATTGCTCAGCTACCTGCACCATTTTTGTTAACTGGAGACTTCAATGCCCACCATCCCCTTTGGGGCTCTCCAGCATCCTGCCCGAGGGGCTCCTTGTTAGCAGACCTTTTCAACTCGATCTTGTCTGCCTCAATACTGGCGCCCCTACTTTTCTTTCGGACACATCTCACACCTATTCTCATTTAGACCTCTCTATATGTACTCCCCAACTTGCACGCCGGTTTGAGTGGTATGCACTTTCTGATACATATTCGAGCGACCACTTCCCGTGTGTTATCCATATCCTGCAGCATACCCCCTCCCCGTGCTCATCTAGTTGGAACATCTCCAAAGGAGACTGGGGGCTCTTCTCTTCCAGGATGACCTTTCAGGATCAAACTTTCACAAGCTGCGATCGTCAGGTCGCCCACCTGACAGAAGTCATTCTCACTGCTGCTGAATATTCCATCCCTCATCCTACTTCTTCTCCACGTCGCGTACTGGTCCCCTGGTGGACCGCAGCATGTAGAGACACTTTACGTGCTCGACGACGTGCTTTACGCACCTTTAAACGCCACCCTACAGTGGCGAATTGTATCACTTATAAACGATTACGTGCAGTGTCGTCTTATTAAAGAAAGCAAGAAAGCCAGCTGGGCTGCTTTCACAAGCAACTTCAACAGTTTTACTCCTTCTGTTCTCTGGGGTAGCCTGCGCCGGCTATCTGGCACTAAGGTCCACTCACCAGTTTCTGGCTTGATGGTCGCAAATGACATCCTTGTGGCCCCGGAGGATGTCTCCAATGCCTTCGGCCGCTTTTTCGCAGAGGTTTCGAGCTCCGCTCATTACCACCCTGCCTTCCTCCCCCGCAAACGGGCAAAGGAGGCTAGGCCACCTAACTTCCGCTCCTCGAATCGTGAAAGTTATAATGCCCCATTCACCATGCAGGAACTCGAAAACTCACTTGCCCGGTCACGGTCCTCCACTCCAGGGCCTTATTCTCAGCATATTCAGATGCTGAAGAACCTTTCTCCTGCGGGTAAAGGTTTTCTTCTTCGTACTTACAATCGCATCTGGACTGAGGGACATGTTCCCGCATGCTGGCGCGAGTCTATTGTTGTCCCGATTCCTAAGCCGGGGAAGGACAAGCACTTGCCTTCCAGTTATCGACCCATCTCGCTTACCAGCTGTGTCTGTAAAGTGATGGAGCGAATGGTTAACTCTCGTTTGGTTTGGCTGCTCGAGTCTTGACGCCTACTTACCAATGTACAATGTGGATTTCGTAGGCGCCGCTCTGCTGTTGACCATCTGGTTACCTTGTTGACCTTCATTATGAATAACTTCTCGCGGAAGCGCCCAACCGCGGCTGTGTTCTTTGATTTGGAGAAGGCTTACGACACCTGTTGGAGGGCGGGCATTCTCCGCACCATGCATACATGGGGTCTTCGCGGTCACCTCCCTCTTTTTATTCGTTCCTTTTTAATGGATCGACAGTTCAGGGTACGTGTGGGTTCTGTCCTGTCAGACACCTTTCGCCAGGAGAATCGGGTGCCACAGGGCTCAGTTTTGAGCGTCGCTCTCTTCGCCATAGCGATCAATCCAATAATGGATTGCCTCCCAGCTGATGTATCAGGCTCCCTTTTCGTGGACGACTTTACCATCTATTGCAGTGCGCAGCGTACACGTGTCCTGGAGCGCTGTCTTCAGCGCTCTCTTGACCGTCTTTACTCCTGGAGTGTCGCCAATGGCTTCAGTTTTTCTGCCGAGAAGATGGTCTGTATTAACTTCTGGCGCTACAAAGAGTTTCTCCCACCATCCTTATGACTTGGTCCCGTTGCTCTCCCATTCATGGAGACAACAAAATTTTTAGGTCTTACATTTGACAGGAAACTTAGCTGGTCTCCACATGTCATATTTGGCTGCCCGTTGTACCCGTTCTTTAAATGTCCTCCGTGTTCTCAGGGGTATGTCGTGGGGAGCGGATCGAACCGTCCTACTTCGTCTATATCGGTCGATCGTCCGCTCCAAGCTGGATTATGGGAGCTTCGTATACTCCTCTGCACGGCCATCCATCTTACGCCGCCTCAACTCCATACAACATCGGGGTTTAAGACTTGCGATCGGAGCATTTTATACTAGTCCCGTAGAGAGTCTTCATGCTGACGCTGGTGAATTGCCACTCACCTACCGGCGCGATATACTGCTTTGTCGGTATGCCTGTCGGCTACTGTCAATGCCCGACCACCCGTCTTATCGTTCCTTTTTTGACGACTCTCTCGACCGTCAATACGGGTTGTATGGCTCTGCCCTGCTACCCCCTGGAGTTCACTTTCGTCGCCTCCTTCAACACCTTAATTTTTCACTCCCTGTAACCTTTCGAGTGGGTGAGAGCCACACGCTACCTTGGCTCCAGGCTCAGGTTCGCGTTCACCTTGACCTCAGCTCGCTCCCAAAAGAGGTTACCCCCGGTTCGGTCTACCACTCCCGTTTTATCGAACTTCGTTCGAAGTTCATTAATATGACCTTCCTTTATACAGATGGCTCAAAGACCAATAACGGGGTCGGGTGTTCCTTTATTGTCGGGGCACAAAGTTTCAAATACCGGCTCCATGGCCATTGTTCGGTCTTCACAGCTGAGCTCTTTGCCCTCTACCAGGCTGTTCTTTACATCTGCCGCCACCGACATTCTGCTTATGTCATCTGCTACGATTCCCTGAGCGCCATCCAGAGCCTCAGTGATCCGTATCCGGTTCACCCTTTTGTGCACCGGATCCAACGCTCTCTTCAGCAGCTGGTGGACGTCGTTTCTCCGGTTAGCTTTATGTGGGTTCCTGGCCATGTCGGTATCCCTGGGAATGAAGCTGCAGATGCCGCGGCTAAGGCTGCGGTCGTCCAGCCTCGGACAGCTTCTTGTTGTGTCCCTTCATCAGATTGTAGCAGGGTAATTTGTCGGCGCATTTTATCGCTGTGGCATGCCGATTGCGCTGCACTTGCCGACAACAAGCTTCGGGCCTTGAAACCTCTTCCCGCGGCTTGGACGTCCTCCTCCCGCCCTTCTCGGCGGGAGGTCGTTTTGGCCTGGTTATGAATTGGACACTGCCGGTTCAGCCATCGCCATCTGCTGACGGCTGCGCCGGCGCCGTTCTGCCCATGTGGGCAATTGCTGACGGTCCGCCACATTTTAACGTCCTGTCCGGATTTTAACACACTGCGTCTTGATCTTGGCCTGCCATGTACTCTAGATGTCATTTTAGCAGATGACCCAAGAGCAGCTGCTCGCGTTCTTCGTTTTATCAATTTGACAAACCTCTCTAAGGACATTTAATTATGCTGTTTTTTTAATCCTATGCCTGTCAGTCTATCTTTTATCGTGTTTTCCCTTTTAGTTGTTGTTTTAAACTTGTGCCTCGCGGTGCATTCTTAACGTAGTCTGGGCGCTAATGACCGTTGAAGTTGTGCGCCCTAAAACCACAAAAAAAAACAAACGAAAAAAACTGTTCATGGAAATTTTGTGTCCAAGATATACAGCAGAGAAAGGGGAAAATGTGGGTCAGTTGGATTACACTTCAGATGCTGTTCAAAACGTTAGACAATGAAGCTCATGTAACTGTTCTTTAGTTGAAGTGCCTGTTACTGCAATATTGGGGGAACAGATGATGCAGCGAGCAACATCGGCCATATGCTGCTCTGGTGAGCATTGAAATTTTGCTGTGGGCTAGCCACTCCAAACATTTAATGTTCATATCAATGAAGACCAAGATGTGTGCTTACTTTGAGAAATTGTTTCACTGTGTCCTTTAATGGAACCTGCAGGGCGACTGTACACCAGTCAGTTCGGGAATAGGATTAGTGCAATTTTGCAAGTAATCGTCAGTTAATGGCAGAAGGTGTGTGTCAATAACAGGACTCTGATAAATTTGATGTCTCCACAAATTTTGAGGTGCCATACCTGTTTTTGATGGTCATTTATGGTGTAGCCCACTCATTTGTCTAAAGAAGTCGAATTAAGCCTGGTGACTCAACAGATTCAGTTGTACTCATTCATGTAAGGACGTGAAAAAATGCAGCCAAGCCAAATGGTTAGATTGATATGTGCTGTGAAGTTGTTCACACACCGTAATCCCACAGAAAACAAATCTGAAGAATCAGAACGCAATTAATCTCGGTCTTGATAAGGAACCAAATCTGACAAAAGATACATATCTTCATTAATAAAAAATTCAAAGGTAACAAAAGCATGCAACCCAATTAAATTTTCAGTGTCAGTACCTTTAACAACCAAATAAACATCTGCAGTCCCTTCAACCATGTAAGCTCTGGTGGACAGAAACTGAGTGAGAATTGGAATATGCTGTTTGTTTGTAGCTTACCACATGGCATTTGATGGTTGCTGATGGTGGGAGCCGATCTTTGTGCGGGTCTGATAGCAGAGGAGTGAAACGGTTAATCTGGTGTTCACTTTTGGAGATAACGGTTTCTGCAGCACAAACACTCCAATAAAAAATTCATTCTAACCTGCAGACAATAATGAAATAGAATGAATGTCAATGTCCATTTATATCAAGGAAGGCTGTGTGTGACAAATAGAAGCCATGTGGATTTTGTTGTGCCACAACTCACCAATTGGGGCATGGAACCTCCTCATGCTGCACAAAGTGAGAGGGATTTGTCCATAGTGCCACAGGGTCTCCTTCTCATCGTCATCAGGTTTATCCAGCTCAGCTAGGCTTTCGGTTTGAGGGGCTGTGACTTCCACAACATCTGGTGAATTGGTGCCATGTGCTGAAGCAGTTCACTGTGTATGATGGTGATGTCGCCTGGTGCTTCTATTTGGGAGGGTACTTAAAGAGAGTGACTAATGGTAAAACTTTTTCTGAGGACAAGTCCTCACATCACAGGGTTTTCTGATGAACTTCCGTATCAGGCACTAGGTAGACATTCACGTCACGAACTATAAAGTCTGCGTAAGATTCTGTGGAGCTTTTAGGAACAAAGTGACACTTACGGCCCTCAAACCCTTCAGCTCTGCTACCTAATCCTGATAAGACTGATGTTACTGCCTGCGTTACTGGTAAAACTCCACATGGGGGACACTGATGTGGATGCACTCCTGACTATAAGATGACAAACTACACATTTCATCAAAAGTGAGGGGCCAGTTCATTTAAAGCACAGCCATTGTTGAACACATGGCAGGAATCTACAACAATAACAAATCCTTAAGATTCTTTGTCCATTATCCTGAATGCAATGAGGTGTCGGTGTAGCCATTTTTCACAAATTTCGCTTCTTCAGCAGAGTCATTGTATGACAGACATAAACCATGGTCGGTGCACCTGTGATGGTGGAGCCTGAACCATCAATGGAGCCACTAGTTTTTCTGAGGTGGGTAAAGTAAATTGCTGCTGCCAGACAAGTGGTAGAGGTATCACATTCATAGGTAAGATACAAGAAGAAACAGTGACAGAAACAACTTGTTTCCACTTGTTGTCTAACTCCGAACACAATAAAAGGCGCAGCTGTTAGATACATTCTAGTTAGTAAGGATGTGGCTGTATTAGAAGCATTTGCCCAACAGAGGGAGCTGTCTTTCGGCTGCAGGAAATAGAGGTGCAGGCTCGAGATCAGTGGCCTCTGTCTGGGACCCAGAGCAGGTGAACAGTGCACTACTCTAATGAGTGATAGTGGGGGTGGAGGTGTAGCGATGCCTGGGTTTCTATGGACTTCATATACGATTTCATTCCATATGATTCACAATCTGGTTTCACTCCATGATATGTGTACTGGTGTATTTCTGTTCCTGCTCAGAAATCTGTTTGGACTGCTAGATTTAAATGCATTGTAAGTAAATTGCTTGTATTGACGCTGTTCTCTTTTGCATTGGATTTTCATATTTTCTCATTTGTAATGGAAAATTCCATATTAGCTAATTTTGATGGAATATATGTGCATCTTCAGTATATTTCCTCACAGTGTATATGGAATTCTGCTGTGGAATGGCTTTACTTCCTGGCATTTAGTAAGCTTTGCAATCTTGTTGACTAAATCATTCTTCCATGTAACTGCTAAAAATGCAACAGTAGTTAGACAAATGTGTTCACACGTTGCTGGTAGGAGGCACAAAGAGTACATTTTAGTAGAAATGAAGGTACAACAATCGTGCTTCTACTCCAATGAAAATTTTAGAGAAAATAATAAATTCTATTAATAAATCGTGTTCCCGAAATTGAAAAGAAGAAACCTAATTTGAGAGGATCAGTCATCAAAAAATTTGTACTTGTGAAGTGAGGTTCAGTGGCGATGTTGAAATTTACATCTTATTGAGATGTTAACTGAAAACAGATTTAAGAATTACACTAAGATGTAGGTTTAGTTGACACTTGGAACTGGAGTGGGGAACACTGTCTTTAGATTTTACTTGTTATTATTAATGATATATTTTCCCCCTGTTATTACTAATTATAAAAAGACACACACAGTTCAAATTAAAAATGATTAGTAGTGTCACAAAGCACAGTTAAAATGACTAAAATTGCATACTAATTGCAGCAACTCCTGGGATGGTTTATTTATTCGATGTGTAGTTTACCCAAACTTGACAACAAGAACTTATTAGCAGATTTCTTTGTAGATATTATTAGCAGATTCCATAATACCTGTATGGTACCCACATGAAACTTAGGTATTAAATACCTTTCACTTTAACGGGAAGTTGGATTGTGAAAGTAGTTTTTGCTGCTACAATTTGGCATGTAAAAAAAAACCACTGTGCCTCGTGAACTAAAACTTCAGCAAAGAATACACTAAAAGATACAGACATGTAAGAATATGTTATAAAAAGCCAGAACAACTCTAGTATTAAATTCAAATATTTTTGAAGTCCCTCAATTGTGCAGAAGAGGCAACAACTCGCTTCCTCAGGTATGTCATTGGCTGTGTGACCACCAGCAGGTGTGGGGTGAGGTGTGGCCCAGTGAACAGCAGCAGAGCATGCCACAGACTGTGTGTTGGAAAACCCATTAGGGCGAAATTCTTTATTTTCATTCAACTTGGTTTGTGGAGCTGTGTTTTTGTGGGTAAACATTTCTAGGTGCTCCTGTATGTATAGGGTATGTCCTATTGGGGCTCTAGAAAACACTTCTGTGCTTGCTCTCAGATGACACAGCTTAAGATTCTTGACTTGTCAGTGCATCCTTATGCACTCTTTCTCCAATTGTAGCTGTACTCCATAAACAGTGTCTTGAATTTTTTTCTCTTTTTGTGTTAATTTTGTACATTCTGAAGTACAGCATTTGTCGTATTTATTTCCTGTTTTGTGGCATATATTCCTGGGCAATATCCCTTCCCACATACTTGGGGATCTGTTTTTTGTAGATATTACAGTGAGTTTGTTCCTGAACTGAAACCTGCACCATTACAACTGCAAATCAGATTTATGCTGCTGCAATGTTTGGCATCCAAACAGTCACCTCATCTTAAGAAACTGTCATTACGAGCAAATACCCTCACTGGCACATGACAAATAAGTTGAATATTTAAGGTCCCACAGGAAATGCAGTTGGAAGCTCTCTGTATTGAGGAACACTCTGCTGATGCTCTATCACTGATGTTTTGCTGTGCAGATCCACTCTGCTGATCGCAGTGGCTGGTAGACTGTGAAACACTTGTTGAGGAATCCAGACTGTTCTGGGAGTAAGGTATCAGTGTCTGAAACGAATTATGAGCAACTGCATTCCAACATGTTAAATTCTGCATAATGAGGCAAGAAGAGCAATTGGAGTAAAACTTCAGAGAAAGAGCAGGTTGTTTTGGAGTAAGGGAATGGTGATGAGTTGAGCTGACTTAAACAGAGAGGAGACAGGATAAATTAATGTCATGGTTGTATAGTCTCATAAGAAGGTAACAACAGAATGGGGAGAGTGTTACAGAGGAGCAGCCATAATTCAATTGTGCCAAGGTATTCATTGGTTGCATGATGCTCAGAATGCATCCAATGTCCCATCTTCACTGTGTTGAATGTCCATCTTGATTTTCTGTCCTCATTTGACTTACTCTTCTAATAATTTAGTGCAATTAGATACATGAAAAGATCTACTACATTGGTCTTTAAGTTCGCAAGCTTAAGTAGTCAGTGGACCTTCCTTGTGGAAGAAAGGTTGAAGGGGAAGAGAGGTCTAGGAAAACAACTGGTGAGGTTTAGAAAAAAGGAGTGGAGTGGAGTTGAGAGAAGTTGGGACTCTTATTCCTCAAATGGCCCCCTTGTTTCGGACGACTTCAGCAAATTCTACCACTTATTGTACACCTCAACAGGCCTTCTCCGTCACCTCTCTTCCTTCCCCTTCAACCCCTCTGCCAAGAGAGAAGCCACTGGCTCCCAAAGCTTGCAAACTGTAATACCCTCTATATGAGTGTTGGTGAGTAGATCTTTTATCTATTCAGTTACATTATATTTTCAAACCTGATAGTTTTCTTCTAACTAATGCCATTTTTTTATTTCTCATTATTTACTAGGTGAATCTGAAACTAAAATTACATTGATTAGGCCATAATTTGAGGTTTACTTTCTTTGAACAGACTAAACTGTTCTAGCATGGTTCTTTCACTGATTTCCGAGGAATTTTGCCAGCTTCAGCCAATATTGGCTTTTCATCCAGAAAGTGGATGCTTTGCTCCTCTAAGAATTCCTCACATGAGACTCAAATTACATTACAATTATCCAGTCATCTGTGTCTGGCAAGCACTGTTATTCCATTGAGTTAATGCAGGAGCCCCAATCTGTGGAACAGGTCCTTCATGGTAGATTCAGTAGACAATTTGTCACTAGAGTATCACAGGTGCAAGGCAGTTGAGTAAAGTAATAGATAGCTGATTGAACCTCTGGTTTGCTAATCATATATGGGGTGGCCTCCTCATACTTCCCTACCAGGTTATTATGATTCTCAGAGTTTGCAATGTAAGTTCATTTAACCATCCTCCCAGCATCATCTTCAACACTGGAAAAACGTGGACTTCGGCATTAGTTGCATATTGTGCCTGTTAATATCAGTCTTACATGATGCTGTTAATGTTTTGGGAGAAAGTGTTATTGTCCCTACACATAGCTGCATAAACGTAAAATGTGTATTATGTATTATGCTGCTGAGAGAAACATGTTACTCTACTTTCACAAATACTATTGAAAACTTATCCACATGGTCACACAAAGTGGTGGCCCTTAAATTGATACGTGCAAACTGTAGTATTTAATAATGATTATCAGAATTTACTACCAAAACAATAAAATTGCCTGTTATTTACTATTATTCAAGCTTCATTAAACATCAGGATACTCGGAATAAATTCTTTTAGGTAGGGACCCTATTGAGGTAAATGAGATAGGAAAATGACTGTTAAACACAGAGGTAAACATAACACTTACATTCCACTGATTGAAGACGGATGGTTCATACTGTGATACACTTCTAAATAAAGTACTTTGCCTGTTGCTGATGTCGAAGGTGGTGTGAGGTGGTGCTGCATAGTAACATTGCACATATACGGCTCTTGATGTACATACTCAGTCTTCTTGGTGGCGACGATAAAATAGAAAATTTATGAGCTATGAATTTATTACCGTACAGTGCTAATCATGTAGAACATGTCAGACTTGCAGTTAAATTTTGGGATTCTAGTGCTTGACCAACATAATGCGTGTTCACTACTTGCTGTGCAGCTACCGACTGTATCAGCCACTTGCACACCAAAATCTCACTCGTGCGCCCCACCACCTTTTCCATTACACCACAGAATGGAGTTCCACTCTACCTATGATCACTACACCTTTTCAATGCACACTTCAGCTTACAAAAACCCTTAGTATGAACCACCTACAATAGAATGACAACATATACATACAAAATTGACCTAATTAATTACAGTTGAACTTGAAATATTAGATAATTATTTACAAAATATGTTTTAATACTTTTATCCACCTATGTTTATTTATTTATTTATTTATTTATTTGATTAGCCATCCATAGACATTTTGCAATGTATGGATGTTGTCAGTTTGGATACAGTGATTTTTGCAGATACATTGACACTTTTATATGCATTTACAGAGTATACAAATACAATGACATTTATCACTTAAATTACATTCAAACAATTAAATATTCACTTATTGTTTAGAAACAGTGTTCCTGAAAATATAGTTTAAGGGTTTTCTGTAACAGTACATGTTGTTAATTTCTTTGATGTCCTGTGCAGCTTGTTATACATTTACAGAATATACAATACAATGTCATTATGTCACTTAAATTACATTCAAACATTTAAATATTCACTTACTGTGTAAAAACAGTGTTCCTGAAAATACAGTTTAAGAGTTTTTCTGAAACAGTACATGCTGTTAATTTCTTTGATTTCCTGTGGCAGCTTGTTATACAATTTTACACCCTGATACAAGAAACTTTTTTGGGTCTTATGCTTGTTTCTCCTATCTAGATGAAGGCAGTGGCTTGTTCTTGTGCTATAGCTGTGTAAAATGCTGTTTGTACTATAATTCACTATATTTTTCTTTATATATACTATAGTGTGGAACATAAATAAACAGGGAACAGTTAGAAAACCAAGTATTTTGAATAGTTCTCTGCAGTGAGCCCACTTACTGCTTTTAGTTATAATTCTCACTGCTCTCTTCTGCACTTTAAAAACTGTTTGTAAGTTGAGTACATTATTTCCCCAGAAAATTATCCCATAGCTTATGACTGAATGTACATAGCTAAAATATACAGTTCTTAGACATTCATCGCTGCATACTGAGGAGAGAACTCTAAGTGCGTAACACGTTGTAGATATCTTTTTTGTGAGTTTTTTAACATGTTCACTCCACCTAAGCTGGCTGTCAATATGCAACCCTAGGAATTTTGTGGTGGGCACTTCGTCTACAGAGGTGTTATGTAGCTTTAACTTTAGGGGACTGTTTTTTCTGTTTATTCTAAAGCGTATGCTATTTGTTTTCTTAATATTTAAGGTCACTTTATTCTCTGTAGACCATTTGTAGACATCTTTCAGTGATTCATTACAATTTTCCAACATTTGTGCTGATGTCCCACTGGTGATTATAATATTGCTGTCATCGGCAAACAATATCTTCTCTCCATGTCGGATATATTGTGGAAAGTCATTTATATAAATCAAGAACAACACTGGACCCAGCACACTTCCCTGAGGGACCTCAATATTAATATGCTGTGGATCTGACAGGTGTTTTTCTATGAACTCTGATCTACTGGAGACATGTGAGATCTCTACCCACTGTACTCTATTTTTAAGGTATGAATGGAACCATTTGTTGATTACCCCTCTTACTCCTAGTGCTTCCAACTTAAGTAATAGATTCTGGTGGTCAACTGTATCAAAGGCCTTTGACAGGTCAAGGAATATGCCAGATACATGGTTGCCTTCATCCAGTGCTTCTAGAACCACTTTAGTGAAATGTGCTATTGCCATTTCTGTATCTCTGCCTGGTCTGAAACCAAATTGGTCATTTGAAAGAAGGTTGTATTTGTTTAGATATCTCATAAGTCTGTTCTTCATTATGGACTCTATTATTTTGGAAAATGATGACAGTAGGGCAATTGGCCTGTAGTTCTCAATGTTTTCTACATCATCTTTTTTGTGTAGAGGTAAAATTTTTGCATGTTTCAGATAATCAGGGAAACAACCGGCTTTGAAAGATTCATTTATGATATTGGTTAGGGGGGCTTTGATACTATTTATGCATTTTTTCAGCACAGACATTGGAATTTCATCTAAACCTGCTGAATTTTTGCTCTTTAATTTCCTTACCACATTACATACTTCTTCCTCAGTAGTGGGTAGCAATACCATTGAATTTGATGTATATTCCCGTGTTCGTGGATTATGAGATTTTGAAAAATTTTCCTGTAACTTTGTAGCTATACTACTAAAGTAAGAATTAACAAAGTTTGCTAGTTCTTTTGGGGTACTTGTTAGGTTTTCTTTGTTCCTGATTTGGGTGTTTATTTGCCTTTGTGTTGCTGTTCCTGTCTCTTGTTTCAGTACAGTCCATGTAGCTTTACTTTTATTTTTAGCTAGATTTATTAGTCTATCATTGGCCTTTTTTTTTTTGCAACATTGAGCACCTTCCTATAGATTTTTTTGTAGTTTCTGTAGTAATGAAGAAAATCTGGATCACTGTTGTTTTTTATAGAGTTTAGGTATTTAAAAGTTTGGGCAGATTTTCTAATTCCTGTGGTAATCCACTTATTTTTGGTGGATGTTCCAGTAGAACTTAGTGCTTTGGGGAAGGCTTCTTCGAATATTATCTTAAACTCCGACATGAATTTGGAGAATTTCTGATTCACATTATTTTCTGAATATACTTCTTCCCATCTTTCATGTCTTAATTGTAAGCAAAATTTTTGTATTGCTGCGTCTGAGTAGACTCTGTTAAACATGTGGAGGTTTACTGGTTTTTCTACAGAAGCTTTTACTTTTATGATTTGGCATAAATGATCTGACAGTCCAAGATTTTTGACAGTTATGACACAGTTTTCCCCACCTATATCTGTAGCTACATGGTCAATGGTAGATGTTGAGTGTTTGGTTATTCTTGTTGCACAATTAACTAAAGAGGACATGCCAAAGCTATTCGGAATATTCAGAAAAGTGTTACTGGTTTCATCTGCCTTAGCTGTGTTAATGTTTAAGTCAACACACAAGAGTATATTACTTTTCAGGGATGACACTTGTTCTAGGCTTTGCATAAGTTTTGAAAAGAATGTTTCTAAATCACCACTGGGAGAACGGTATACACATAGTACAATTAGTTTTTTGGGCATATCTACAGCTGGTATCTCTACTGCTGACACTTCAAAATGCTTGTCTACACTTAGTAGGATAATATCATTCCTGACTTTAAATGAAATACCACTCTTAACAAAAATACATGATCCTCCACCTTTCATTGAGTTTCTGCAATAAGAACAAGCTAGTACATATGAGGGCAAATTTATGTATTGAATTTCATTGACTTTGCACCAGTGCTCTGTGATGCAGAGGTTATTTTAAATAGATAAACTACACATAACAAAAGTCCCTTCCCCCAACCAACCATGCAATGGGTGTGTCAATATTCACATGACCGCTGACAAGAGTGTCGTTCCACAACTGACACAACACATCCAGGCAGTCTCCTTTTCGTGAAAAGGACACACAAAGGCTCTGTAGTCAGATGTGCTTGACAAGTAAACTTATTGCACTTCATAGAAACCTTAATCATGGAGTTGCCTTGACTTTCCTTCCGCACACACAGTAATACCCGTTCTTCATGTTCACTGGTGTGTCAATGACAACTTTTGAAGGGAGTTCCCTTCTAAAAAAAAAAATTAGGACACTGGACCTCAGTGATATGATTTTCTATTTATTTTGCAAAGTGTTCATTTGTCAATGCAAATGCTAAATTCTTCAGGAAATTACATCAAATTTTTACGGTTCCTTTTGGATTTGAAAGTGAATCCAAAATTTGGCAGTTTATCCCAGATATGTTTAGCTTACTATAAAATAACACCATAGGCCAACTTTTTCTGATTTTGGAAACTGAATAACCTGTAATCATTTTATCTACAGTATCCACTCCTCCTTCAGTGTGAATGTAAAAAAATTATAATTGGCTTCCCTGTTTTGGGGTTGATATCATCCATGTCATGCATTGTAGATAGGAGTATCAGCAAACAGTTACTTCTTGGTTGGGTACAAAAAATGAATTCATTAGCTTGGAAGCAACATTTTGAAACTCCACATGTTGGTCTCTTAGATGCAAATTCAAGAGGTATCTCCCTTTCCTTCTTGTGAGGAGTGTGTAGAATGGTCAATTTTTTCTCCAACATGTCCTCCACTACTGGCAGTTTGTGTGACAATTGTCAATGATGACATTTCTGTGTGTATCTTTGATGTCACTGACAAGCCTTCCTACAATTATTGCTGGGCTGTTTGTTACTAGAAAGGGTCCATCTAGCTGCTTTCCTACATATACTTCAATATTACTGGTATAAAACCTTTTTGTCACTCATGGCACATATTTTAATTGAATATTTTGTGGGTTTCTGTGGTGTATATATAGGGTCCAGGAGTAGCAGCCTCTAAACAGTCAACATTTCATGGACTGTAACATAATCAGCAGGATTATAGAATCACTTCACGTTGACTGCAAAGGAATGTGGACATTTTCTGACAGCAGTTATGCTGTCAAGTTTTTTCCTTTCATTTGGAGTGGAAATGTCAGCAAATCTCATACAATGTATTACAAGCAGAAATCTCTCGTAGCACATTATGGCATTCAGGATATTCATATGTGTACTGCCTGACTCCAGAAATTCTTTTACATTTACATGCTGACCTTTCTCTATACTTGTCAAATGCAAAATGCCAAATATTGGCATAATTTCATGACTATCCACGGCTATACAATCTCTTGTACATTTTTATTTTTTTTCAAGGTTCTCAGTATATTTGGTAGTAAGGGATACTATCATATCTGCAATATTAGTGCCAAAAAGCTTGAAAACACAATTTCATTAGAGAAATCTTTTTAATAGCTTGAGAGACTGGGTGGTAAAAAAAATTCTCACCAGAAAAGGTGCATTTCAGAGAAGTATCTGTTCCAGGTATTAGTTATTAAGAACCAAATACGGGGTAATGCAACTGTCGTTCAACTTTAGTATTTAAGATGTCTACAGCCTTGTACCTGTACTGTTTGGCTGGTCTGTGTGGAGGAGATGTGATAATGTAGCCTTGTTCTCCTTATTATTTGAGGTCATAGTGTCAATGGAGTTATTGGCTCTGAACAATAATAATTTATGTTAAACTTTGTACCCCTCCATAATTCTGGAGGGTTGCCGTTCGGTATCTTGCAGAAGTGAAGGTACGGAAAGCCACCTAAGATACACATCATAGATATGATACACAGACAATTAGGACTTGACAACGCTGTCAAATATGCATAAGTTCGGATCTCACTGGTTGCAAGTTTGCACATACTATCTTGTGTTGAATGAACTGGTACTGCATAGGATGAAAAAATAAGACTTGCTGGCAGTGTACTATCAAATATGCTTGTAGAAGTGTTAGATTGGGTCAGGTGGCAGCATATGATTTTTTTCTAGTGGAAATTACTTTGTTATATGATGGCTTCTCATTAAACTTCAATAATAAATCCATTGTAATTTCCACTGTGTGTTAGTGTGCATATGAAAGGTTTCCAATGTCTGGAGAGAGGGGTCATGATAGACCAGGCAGTATCAGTACTTGATATCGTCTGCTTGGGATAAGCCAAGAATCCTGGCATTCATGCAAGGTTCATAATCGAGACAATTCACGTGCTTGAAAAACAAGAGAAAAATTATTCCAGAAAACGTAAGTGTTGATTGGCAATCCCTCAGTACAGGTATGGAGACCCCAGTTTCCACCACTTGTATGTGAAGTGGACCATCTCCTCTCCACTACTGTGGCCAATATAATAAGAGATCCAGAGTTGTGGCAATCTGCTGGAGCAATGTAGAAGTAGAGGCTGGCTATGAATGACAAGGAGTTGGGGCTCCAATGGTCAGATAGAAAACTATGGGTTTTTGAGGGATAGTGGCAGTACACTAATTCTCCTTATCCGTAGTTCGCCAACCAATCCACTCATACCACATGCATTGTGCATTGTGGCTTTGTACTTCCCTGGTGTCTTGGGCTAGCAACTTTGTATCGTTTCTCTTCTCTTCTCCTATTGTGTAGGTGGTGACGATCTGGCCATTAAATTAACTCCAAGTTTTGTAGCAACGAATGCTGAAGGTCACTGCACTTTGTATTACGACTAGCAACAACCGTGTCCTATGTCACCTGGCACTACCCTGAGGCATCTCATGAGTGGGGAGTGAAGTTGCAGCACTGTTCCCCTTTCTCATCAGATTCTAACCTTTGTAAACAAACTAAATTGCAGTTAGCATAGGCAGCAGGCTTGATACTTGCCCATAATAAGACATTTTGTGTGTTTGTGGACGGTAATTGGGTGGGTGTGTGGGCAGCCATCTTCTAAAGTGACACTGTTCAGCAGCATTTAGGCAGTGGATGCTGTTGCCATTTAATTTTCTGAACTGAAGATTCTACCCTGGGTCAGTTAGTGCCTGCTATTTGGAGGCAATACTATCTACCTCTGGTATTCTAAATACTGTCACTCTGCCTCCTATCTGCTTTGTGTCTGATTTCCTATCCTCTAGTTCCAAAGCTGACTTCCAACAGCCTTCAGCTTAACAATGTACCAGTCAATATGTTCTGAATATATGACATACAGTAATTTTTATAGTATTCTCCTGAATTGTAATACAGATTCCAAACCTGTTGCATAGAGGTGAACCTTTATCTTTTGGGACTCTGTAGTTCAGCACATAAAGTATGTCATTAATGACTCCAGTAGAGTAATCCTTAGTGTGTATGCATAGAATGTACTTCAAGGACTGGACTATTCATCATGAAAATAGGCATGATTTCATCCTTACATCCTGCTTTGCTCAACCAGTTAGACTAAAGTTTTACCTCAGTAATGCAGTTTATTAATATTAGGCCACTCTTTTGATTAGTTATGAAGAACATGGTACAGAAACTTCTTAATTTCAGTCCATTACATAGCACAATACCTTTATCTGTGAAATAGCTCTGCAACAACTTTCACAGATGTGACATTGAACAAAAAGCCTCTGGTCTTGGTTAAAAAACTATTGTATTTGTATCAACACATACCTGAATACTTTGTACACCTATATTTTATGTCACAGCTACAAAAATTGTTGCACATTCTTTGACAGCCTTGATTGAAGTCAGAATGAAGCTGCTAGTCATACCTGTATATAATTGCCACGCTTCACACTCTGTATAAGGAACCACAGATAATAGCAATCTGAACACTGGACACTGGAGTGGGGTAACGCAGTGCTAGTGATGCTCAGAAGTATGATGCACTGTTGCTTTGGACATGCATGCCTGTCCGAAGGAACACTGGACGGTACTTCTTAACAACACAGAGCATGTCTCTCCCCTGACACCAGGTAAGTGACATTTGAATCAAAATGTGCATTTCAATCACAATATTTCACCCATACAGGAGTGTACCTAGTGAATGTAAGAGTGAGAGTTGAAGACACATGGTTGACAATAAGTGGAAGTCTGGGTTTGCCCATGAATTGTGCTTCGATAGCATAATGGTAATACTACCTTGTGCAATAAGGAGAAATCTGGCTGAGAGTCCTGGCCCGGCAGAAATTTTCATGATTGTCATTCCATTATACAACTGATGGCTGTTCATATTTGAAACAGTGAAAACATTCATGAACATCACAGTGCCAGCCTACTGGTATGCCGTCCAGTGGTAAATGCGAGAAATCAGTGTGTCCCAGGTTGGCATTTAATTTTGGATGGATTTGTAAAGTGTTGCACTGCATGGCAAAGGAATTTGATACCTCCACCAATATGTTGCATCCTTTTAGTGCCGGTTCTTTCTCTACCTCCCTTTCTCATGACGTTGGAATTAGAAAATATAAACAAGTTACAGTCTGCCTGAATCTGAAGAACTTTCAACCTGATGACATTCCGATCTCACCTGTACCCCCTTCAAAGAATCCTAGTTCAGTTCATGATCTAGATGGAGTGAGAAACATCAGTCAATCTGTTCCAATATCTTTTCCCAAAACAGTTTTCAAACCATTTTCTTGTTGTGGGCTTCAGTGCAAATACGGGTTTGATGCATTTACACTCAGCTCTGTTTTTGCACCACTGAAATTCAGTACTGCTTGGTGTTAATTTTAAAGATCTTCTCCTACAACTGTGTGTGTGTGTGACAGCTTATGTCCTCGGTACGTCTGGGCCAACCTAATTTGCATTGAATTTTTCTCCTTCCCACAATTCAAACGTCAATTATTTTTTGTGATTGAAATAGTGAGGTTTCTCATCTTGACACATGATACTGCTGATAACCAGAACACCACTTCACGCAAAACAGCAAGACCTCACCTAAAGAAATAATAAAAGGGTGAATGACTTTGCGGGTTCTGTACAAAGTCAGATTAAAGAAAGATTCAGAAGCATGCTGCATGATGTTTCACCCATAGGTTTGAACAACATGTGAGTATTATAGAGATTGGGAAGTTAAATGACTCCCTGGAAGAAACGGAACTTTCTTTTTTAGGAGCACTGTTGAAAAAACTTAGAGAACCACTATTTGAAGCTGACTGCACAACGATCCTACTGTTGGCAACATACATTTCACGTAAGATAGAGAGAAATTAGGGCTTGAATGGAGCAATTCAGATAATTGTTTTCCCTTCGCTCTGTTTCCCAGTTGAACAGAAATAGTTATTACTACTAGAATTTTGGGATACTTTCAACCATGCACTACACCGTGGCTTGCCGAGTATGTATGTAGGTGTAGATGTATACAAAATGAAACAACGTGTATCAGATACCATCCCCATATACCATCATGATGTAAAAGGTGATTGCTACAAAGTCTGCTCTGTTTAGCCTGTCTAGTGGCTTATAGTGCTTCCTCTGGATTACAGGGTCCTGGGTTCGATTCCTGGGCCGGTTGGGTATTTTCTCCACATGTGGACTGTGTTCGTATAGTTTTCATCATCATTCATGAAAGTGGTGAGATTGGATAGAGTAAATTTAAGGATTTGTACAGGCACTGATAACTGCCCAGTTGAGCACAACACACACAAATCATCATCATCATGTGTTCTACCCTGTCTGTTGACTCAACTATCACCTGTGTCATCATCTTTGTAATTGTTGTCATTGGTGGTGTTGCTTTCGTTGTTATGAGGTACTGTCTCCCACAGGATTATTTCCTCATCCTGCAGATCCAATCTCGACAATTTTTTTCTACTCATAGCCATTTCTACTGAACCTACTGCCATAATTGTTGTCATTGTGCATTTTTGGCATCTGAGGCTACTGATCTCTGAATCGTACTCATTTAGAAATCTTCGTCTTTGATTTCCAGTTACTTGGTCTGTATGGCTGTGGCAACACCTCTACCTTCCATCAGTGACGGAAGAATGACGATCAAAAATTCAAGTCGTAATACTCCAGTTTTTGTAGATACCTTTGAAATGCTTAAATATTATCTTTGCAATAGCTTGCTTGTATAATGTGCCTTAACTGTAGGTGAGACATTCAAAAATTTACTTACAAGGTACATGCACTGACATACAAATTTCTGCCCATGAGCCTAAGATGCGTGAGCCCATTTTGAAAATTGCTCTTGTTACACATTAACAGCCTTTGTGATGTGTCACACTATCTTTGTGTGCAGCCCATAAATGAGCAGCAGCAGGCTGACAATGTGATAGCAGTGCAGCGGAAAGTGACAAATGTAAGCTGTCCTAATTTTAATCTGACCATAATTGAGATATCTTGTCACAAAACACAGTTTCCAGATTTTGTCCATGTTGTCTTCAGTCGAAAGTATGGTTTGATGCAGCTTTCTTTAACAACACACAGATACCGTTTACTGTGAGCTTTATTTTTGAACTGCTGAAATTGATTAGGGCTTCTTGTTCACTTAAATAATCTACCCTTAAAATTGTGTGTTGTGTAAGGAGTGCAATAGTGAGAAAAGTTGCTGCTAACTTAGGTCATTGCCACATGTAGTTCAAAGTAATTCACATTCAACCTTTCCTCCTCCCTCACAATTGTTCCCTTAAGTTTCATTATTGGTTGTAATTGATTTGGCCAGACGCCATCTTTCTCGCACCTACCATATGCAATATCACTAAAAGAGCGAAACCAGTTATTCATAACCCTGCCCTCTGTCCTCACTGTTGTCAATTACCACTTGGCTTGTCACTGTTGGGAGAGACTTACTCTCGAATGATTATTTCCTGGGGTCATGAATGTAACCTTAACAATCTTAACATTATATGCCACTGATCTCTGCTAGTAATGGCTGTTTTTGCTGAACTTAACTGACATAATTGTTTTTATTCCTTTGTGGGGGTACAAGAGCCAATGCGTGTGGCAGTTGGATGGTATATAAATATCATAACCAAGTGAAATTCTGTTATTTGGTCTGTATGGCTGAAGCAAAACATTTGAGTGCCCTCCATAGCTACTCGACATTATCAGTCAGGAAACAAATTTAACAAATTCTGGTGCAATGGTTTTCTGATATCATGTGTCTTAGACTTACAAGTAAGTTAGACAAATATGTGATAACCAGTTGTGCAGGACTACATGGATTGTCAGAAACTATTATTTCTTTGGAACCATGTATCTGAGGAAATGGGCAAGACTTCTAAACAGTCAGATTGTTGGAAATTTGAGTGTGATGTTGTTTGGTATCAGCTTACACTGGTTGTAATCAGTAGGTCGAAAGTAACACATGACAGGACATCTAAGGAAGAGGCCACATGCTGATACACAATTCCACTTCTAAGGAGCTGCACATCAACCTTAATATTGTGACAGGTAGAGCACAAGAGAGCCATTGAAGTCTTTTACCTGCAAGTTTTTTGTGACCTATCGAATTGTACGACGAATATTTTGCCTCTCAAAATGATAGTACTCAGAGGAGCTCGTCGTAATGTTGGGAGACGTGTCGTTCATTACGGCACCCATCATTGCTTGCTACCACTGTACTATCCTCTGTTGATGACCAAAATTTTGTTCCACCTCCATCAATTGAACTAGAAGAATGTTGATTAAAATGGGTCCTGAGTCTGATGGCATGGGGGATCTGGCACCCCTGGCATCATCATGGGGTAGAATTCTCCTGAGGTCACTCCTTTTACTACTCTTTAATTACTTTAAAGTACTGGAGCATTAGAGGACTTAGCTGCTGCAGCAGTAGGATCTGACAAGGAACCAGCAGCTGTGGGACCTGTCGTCCATATCTCATTCATCTGTTGGCATTTGTCAGGCTACTGTGCAACCTAATGCTTTTGTTCATAGTAACAAAATTGTAAAGCGAAAATAAGCAAATGAAACTAGAGTAGTGTATGTGTTCTCCAGTGGTTATATAGTAACAACCTACATACTGAGACTCTATGAAGTGCTGTTAGTTTTTGGGGAATACTGAGTGGGCTGTGGCATGAATCGGAGTTCAGATTGAGGAGTGAAGCATGCAGGATAATTGGTGAGGTTATGAAAACCACTTTGCCATCTTATTAACTATAGTGTTTAGCACATCTGCCTAATGAGCAGGGGGATTGGGTTCAAATCCTGCCTTTCACAATTAATTTTTATTCTTTTGAGTCCTTCATCCACAGTTAGCGCATGCGTGACCACCATTCCAAATGTCATATTTATTTTCAAATATCGCAAATGTGAAGAACACAGTTCAGATAGTAGTAACTGAGCACCATTAGTTGTTGTTGTTGTTGTTGTTGTTGTTGTTGTCTGCAGTCCTGAGATTGGTTTGATGCAGCTCTTCATGCTACTCTATCCTGTGCAAGCTTCTTCACCTCCCAGTACCTACTGCAGCCTACATTTTTCTGAATCTGCTTAGTGTATTCATCTCTTGGTCTCCCTCTACAGTTTTTACCCTCCACGCTGTCCTCCAATACTAAATTGGTGATCCCTCGATGTCTCGGAACATGTCCTACCAACCGATCCCTTCTTCTAGTCAAGTTGTGCCACAAGCTCCTCTTCTCGCCAATTCTATTCAATACCTCCTCATTAGTTATGTGATCTACCGATCTAATCTTCAGCATTCTTCTGTAGCACCACGTTTCGAAAGAGTCTGTTATCTACTTGTCTAAACTATATATCGCCCACATTTCACTTCCATATGTGGCAACACTCCATACAGATACTTTCAGAAACGACTTCCTGACACTTAAATCTATACTTGATGTTAACAAATTTCTCTTCTTCAGAAACGCTCTCCTTGCCATTGCTAGTCTAAATTTTACATCCTCTCTCTTCGACCATCATCAGTTATTTTGCTCCCCAAATAGCAAAACTCTAAGTGTCTCATTTCCTAATCTAATTCCCTCAGCATCACCCGACTTAATTAGACTACATTCCATTATCCTTGTTTTGCTTTTCTTGATGTTCATCTTATACCCTCCTTTCAAGACACTGTCCATTCTGTTCAACTGCTCTTCCAAGTCTTTTGCTGTCCCTGATGTTCGCCAATGACATTGTAATTCTGTCAAAGTTTTTATTTCTTCTCTGTGGATTTTAATACCTACTCCAAACTTTTCTTTTGTTTCCTTTATTGCTTGCTCAATATACAGATTGAATAACATCGGCGATAGGCTACAACCCTGTCTCACTCCCTTCCCAACCACTGCTTCCCTTTTATACCCCTCGACTCTTATATCTACCATCTGCTTTCTGTAGTAATTGTAAATAGCCTTTCACTCCCAGTATTTTACCCCTGCCACCTTCAGAATTAGAAAGAGTATTCCAGTCAACATTATCAAAAACTTTCTCTAAGTCTACAAATGCTCAAAATGTAGGTTTGCCTTTCTTTAAACTTTCTTCTAAGTTAAGTCGTAGGGTCAGTATTGCCTCCATGTTCCAACATTTCTACGGAATCCAAACTGATCTTCGAGGTCAGCTTCTCAGCTTTTCCATTTGTTTGTAAAGAATTTACATTAGTAATTTGCAGCTGTGACGAATTAAACTGAGAGTTCGGTAATTTTCACATCTGTCGATGCCTGCTTTCTTCGGGATTGGAATTATTATATTCTTCTAGAAGTCTGAGGGAATATCGCCTGTGTCATACATCTTGCTCACCTGATGGTAGAGTTTCATAAGGACTGGCTCTCCCAAGGCTGTCAGTAGTCCTAATGGAATGTTTTCTATTCCCGGGGCCTTGTTTCGACTTAGGTCTTTCAGTGCTCTGTCAAACTCTTCATGCAGTATCATATCTCCCATTGCATCTTCATCTACATCCTCTTCCATTTCCATAATATTGTCTTCAAGTACATTGCCCTTGTATAGACCCACTATATACTCCTTCCACCTTTCTGCTTTCCCTTCTTTGCTTAGAACTGGGTTTCCATCTGAGCTCTTGATATTCATGCAAGTGGTTCTCCTTTCTCCAAAGGTCTCTATAATTTCCCTGTAGGCAGTATCTATCCTACCTCCAGTGAGATAAGCCTCTGCATCCTTACATTTGTCCACTAGCCATCCCTTCTTAGCCATTTTGCACTTCCTGTCAATATAATTTTTGAGATGTTTGTATTCCTTTTTGCCTGCTTCATTTACTGCATTTTTATATTTTCTCCTTTAATCAATTAAATTCAACATTTCTTCTGTTATCCATGGATTTCTACTAGCCCTCGTCTTTTTACCTACTTAATCCTCTGCTACCTTCACTATTTCATCCCTCAAAGCTACCCATTCTTTTTCTACTGTATTTCTTTCCCCCATTCCTGTCAATTGTTCCCTATTGCTCTCCCTGAAACTCTGTACAACCTCTGGTTTAATCAGTTTATCCAGGTCCCATCTCCTTAAATTCCCACCTTTTTGCAGTTTCTTCAGTTTTAATCTACAGCTCATAACCAATAGATTGTGGTTAGAGTCCACATCTGCCCCCTGGAAATGTCTTACAATATAAAACCTGGTTCCTAAATCTGTCTTACCATTATATAATCTGATACCTTTGTGTATCTCCATTCTTTGTAGGTACATATTACATTTTATATTCTGCATGAACTGAAAATGTGATAGCTGCTCTGTAGATCATTTTTACTCTTCTTATGTATTATTCCTTTATCTTTCTCATAAATGTTAATCCACAAATTGCTGTTTGAATGAATATAAAAGCAAAAACAGGTTAAATTCTGTAAATAATGGAGGTACTGCCAGTGACCTGAACACGGTAGTGACACAGGTCAACACCATTGAGATGGGAAATAAATGCTACTACTTCTTCCAGGTTTCAAAATAAAAGGAGGTGAGAGGTAAACTTTTTGCGTTTTACATTTGCTAATTAGGCTCCCACACTTCGTTGTTTGGTGGTGGTGGTGGGGGGGGGGGGGGGGTGATAGTGAATGCAGTGATGTAAATTGTTCAGCCACATTTTGAAAGCTCCTGCTCTTCTACCATCATTGAGCACAATTTTTTTCTTTTTTTTCTTTTTTTCTTTCTTTCTTTTTTCTTTCTTTCTTTTTTTCCTAACAAGAAAATAATGCTTCCATTAAAACCATTGTCTGCATCAGGAACACCATATTTTTATTATTCCTCTTAAGAATTTCAACCACCACCTACTCCCATCTGGTATTACACACAAAATTTTCTCTAAGATGCTCACCTCCTAAATTTCTCTCAACAAGAATTATCACTTGGTTTTGCTGAGATATTATTTTTGTTGTACTGGTATACACTGAATTTAAAAATCACAACCTTCAAATTCTAACTCTCAATTGGTTTGGTCTGCTGGATAGTAGTCACCAATTTAGTAAGAATCAAAGTGTATTATTATATGTGACAATATGACATCCCAGTAACAGCAAAACTTTGCCATGGAAAGTGCATCTCTTCCAGTAACTATGTACTACGTCTCCCAGTGAGTGATTGAGTTTGTGAGTACACTAATTGTGAATGCTACAGTGAAATGTTAAATGACTCAGTTACCCTCACAGTTTCCTGCACCAAGGGAAAAATAAACAAAATCAGAACCAATGTAGAAATTTTGCTTAAATTAGAATGATGAAGTATCGGTGCCTTACACAGCTGGTTTTTTAATTAGCTTAAATGCTTCTTGATGTTCCTTATTCCATTTTCAAATGGAGATGGACTTGTGAAGATGAAAAACTTTGAGGTTGAAAACGGTGATAGAAATTACATATACTGTGTGACTTTCAGTTGTCTACAGTATTTTGGCGCAGGAAATTTTCCCTCTGGTTCTATTTTTGTCAGATCAGATATGATCCTGCACAAAGAAATGTGCCCAAGGAAATTGTTTTGTGACTTGGTGAATTCTTTTTTTATCCATCTTTAATGTGACTCGTGCTACACTAAATGCTTAAATTACATAGCACAGTGTGTCTAAATGTTCTCCCTAATGGCAGCACTAATCAGAATATGACCCACATAATGCTGAGTGTGTCAATTCTTCTCTTAGAACTTCTGTGAGTTCTGTCATAAAGGCTACTGATGATCCTGACAGACTGAAGGGTATTCGTTTAAACTCGTAACATGTTCCATTCAACAGAAAGCCTGTGTTTTTCCAGCTATACCTTCATCTTCCAGTTGGTCACATTGCACAGTAAACCACATCACTGCACCATGAGCATCAGTTAGTAAATTCGCACTGCCATCCCTTTGTGCTACAGTGTGGATCGGATTAGAACATTCACTATCTCAGTGTTAAATTACCTGATTCTCCAACTTACCCTTAATTACTTTAACTACTGCTTTCTAGGGCAAGGGTACTGGATACAGTATGCTATGGAATGACTCACGATTCTTAACTACAGTCTTACAAGTGCAACATCTGATCAGACCAGGTGTTTTTAAAATATATAGACATTAATATTTTTACCTGTTTCTTCCATTTAGCTAGAGGCATGTCCACTAATGTTTGAATCATACTGTGAGGATTAGTGAGAGCATCTTCATCAATATTATTCTCCTGGAACTCGGTATCTTCCTCAGACTTACTTAAAGTTGCAGTTCCCCCTTTTGTCGAAAATGAATAAGCTCATATTTATGATTGCAGCTCCCTAATGGTCTCCCTTGTTGAATCCTGAAACACTCTTCTCTTGTGTTCCCTCCACTAGTCAGACAGAAATGAAGTGTAGGGGAATGCATTTACAAAGCTATTCAGAATCGGTCAATTCTGAGAAATAAACTGATATTAAGTGATCCAAAAATGAATTCCCTCTGCTCACACATACTTTCCTGAATTCTGAATTTTAACAGTGCCTGGTCTTCAATTATACAGGGTACTTTTCCAGCTCCATATTATGTGAAAATCAACACCTATTTCTTTCAGGCACTGTTTATATTGTATATGTTTCACAGATTTTTTGTTGATATCAGATAATGCAGCACACTTTCTAAATAATTTAGAAGTATTTTCAATATTTTTGAACCTGCTTAAGGTTATTCAAAAAGATTACATAGAAACTGATGCAACTTTTTTTTTCCCAAAATGTTTCCTCAAATTGACATGCCATTTTAATCCAATGTTGCACATTTGAAGGAGACCAAATTTTTACCAGATATGCATGATATTATGGCTGAGGTGCTAGACCTATTTAATTCCACCTATTATGTATATTACAAGTATGGAAACATTGTATCTTACATTTTAACCTTTACAATTTTTATCCTAATAAAAATGTTACATTTTCTATAATTTAGTTGATTCTGCAATATACCTTATACCTACTATGTAACTATCAACTATTACAAGTTAAAGAAAAATATTAGAGCAATGGTATATAACTCGAGGAAATATTTGTACTTGAAATCTGAAAAATACAGGTTGTGGGAAATTGTGAATGAAGATGAGTCCAATTAAATCGTGCCTCAGAACATTGCTGAAGCATATTATTCACCCTGCAGCATTTATTCATCTTCAAGCTCCCTCTTGGCCGTCCTTTTAGCACTTCTTGCTTCTTAGGTAACTTCAAGAGCTGAATCTTTCAGCTTCTTGTACCCTTTGTCCATCACACACAAGCAATTGATTTTCCATATTAGATACACATTTTATGCCTAAATTTCTCAGAGCTTCCAACCTTCCTATTACTCCATCATTAAAACATATCACTGCATCTAGTACACCATTTTTAATGTATTTAGTCTTAGAAAAACATTGTTGCGTAATCCTTCCCATAAGCAATGGTTGAAACTTTCATTTTTATTATGAGTGCCCCCATCAAGACATTCACTAAGCAAAACAAGGTCACTCACATCTCTAAAAATTGGTTTTATTTTATTCATAACAGGCTCAGGAAGAGAATGCTTATAACAATATATCTGAAATTTTTTTTTCTTTATTGTAACCACACCAAGATTCTGCTCCCCTAGGGCAAAGTCCATGAACAGGGTGGTCATCTGTGGGCAACTCGTAAAAGTAGGTAGCCCATACAGCTTTTCTCATTGCTGTAACATCTTCAGAGTTGTTATGGACTGACCTTTAGATGACATGCACCTCTGAATGAAGGTCTATTTCAGTTTCTGTCAATCTGCTTTGGCCAGACAGAGATTTTCCATCCGATAGCAACTTTCCTT
Organism: Schistocerca americana; assembly: GCF_021461395.2. Lineage (NCBI taxonomy): Eukaryota > Metazoa > Arthropoda > Insecta > Orthoptera > Acrididae > Schistocerca > Schistocerca americana. The sequence goes on from NC_060128.1 coordinate 31,871,798, forward strand.
TCCTTTCCTTTCGTTTCTCATCATAGCTTCCTCAATCTAGCACCCATCCTCTTTTGCATATTTCCACAACACTCAAGTTTAATGACTTCAGTGTCTATGGTGACACCTTAGTAACAAATTTTGTTGAAAGCTTTAGAGTCCCCATCGCCTAGGCACTTCGTATATGTAACATTATAAGTGGGCACCGACCTCTGAAATATTTTTTAGAGCTCCATCACACTCCGTACCACCACTATAACCACCATAATTCTTAGAACACTGACGTTCAATACATACTTCAATGTTACCATCACAGGTGTGGCAGTTCTTAGATAAGCACTAATCAACAACTACTTTTCCATTCTCCAGAGAAGTACCACTTAAAACACCATTCAAGAAACAATGTCCTTGACATTGCTGTTGCACTTGATGGGACATGGCGATGTCCCTGGTTCCACTAATATTTACAGTTTCTTTAACTGCACATTTTGTAGATGCCTTAGGCACAACTGTCAAGGCACCTAAAAGTATTTTTATGTACTTGTTGAACCTAGTTTGAGGAAGAGGAAGGTCCATCAAACCACAAAATGTTCGAGTAGCCTTTTCCCTTTTTGTATTGCACACATGCAGGCACTAACTTTAGATTCACACCATATGTATTATGCACAATGTTCAAAGTCATTTTTGAGGTTATTTATTGGAGGATGTACACAGAACAGCTACTTTTGATGCTAAACCCTTCCTGCTACCTTGTTGTTCAGTTATTTCCAGACAGCCTACACCATCACGCTGCTTACATTTCCCCACTTCCTTTATCAAAGAAGAAAAAAATGCCCTCATCACCAACAACAAATCCACTACAGACAGCATCATTGTTAACAAAAAATTTTAATCACTGGGAGGCATGGTGGGAATTTCTCCCCAAAGAAATGATACATAAGTTACTTTCAACAGTGTGGCTTGCTTTGTCATTTATGTAGCACTTGGGCAACAGACATTCAGTAACACGTGCGTAAACTGTTTCAGCAGAACAGTGGTAAATACTAACAAAGATAATCATTTACAGACACTAGAAACCTGCACTGTTACTAACATATACAATGTATCATACGAATAATCACTGGAAACAGAAAGTTCACTGTTCTTCCCAAAATAATACTGGTTTTTGCAACAGAAATAAAGGGGGTGTGGTGGCATACATGTCCATAACTCTAAAATTTGCTATATGTAGGTCATTTTTCATTTGAAACCCTATAATGTACATATATCAATGTAATCTGGAAAGACTATAGAATTTAATAAAGTCATTAAAAAATTTAAGTGTTTCGACCAATTAAAAGTACCCAGTATCCTTAATGGGTTTACTTTGATTGTTTACAGCAATGGCAATATGCAAATGATTAACAGGAAATACCGAAAATGCAATGAGGTAGATTTTCCATAATAATTCCCTTTCTCCCCAACGGAATGGCTGTTACATCCATAATTCAGCATATTTGGACCTCCACAAAAGGCATTAAAATGTATTTATGATGCTGTGTTTCCTCCCTCTATAAATCTTCTTTCACTTCAGTGAAAGGTTTGCACTTGGTAGTGTTCATTGTGACTTCTGATCCATTTCCGACAACTTCAGTTTTGGAGTGACCCATTTCCAAAGCTTTATTTAGTTTGCTGAATCACGACTTCTCATATTATGACATGGGCTTGTGGAAATTCTAGCCATTATTTTTGCTCTCTTTCTCCTGCATATGTTGGAATTTTTGGTTTTTAGTCCTGTTGCTTTTCACAAAACCAAAATTTGTTTAAGAATGTGGCTTAAAATTCTTCACCTTTCGAATAATTTTTGGTTACACAAATGACCCAGATATGTGCTTAACATTACATGTGGCTAATGCATGTGTCTATTTTGCCCTGTTTTGTTTAATGTCTCTGAAATAAATGGATGAACTGTTTGAACCCAACCATGGCATACATCCTGTGGCCTTTTTTGATTGTCCTGAAAGTTGCGTTATCTACAATTATTTGAGTTGCATTATCAATGTTAGTCTCTACTTTGCTTAATGCTGCGTTAATGTTGTGCAGTAGAAGCCCTCTATTTATTCCATCGACACTTCCTCATAGTGTATGACTTGCTGGTGGATTTCATTTTCTCCAGTGCACACTACCACTCACCCACAACCTCTATTGACATTTTTTGCTATGTGTGCTACTGTACATTAATGCTGTCGGGGATATTAGATTCAAAGATGTATGGGTACTGCTCCCTTCATTAGTTACAGTGGTACTTTGTAACTATGACATCACTTTCTAGTCACTTTCTTCTTGCACGTATTTGTATGACTTCATTGTTGGACAACCATGTTAACATGCATAAACAGTATCTTTCCTAGAATTAGGCCTTTGGTTCAACTAATGCTTCAATGTTTAGTTGACATGTTTTAATACTTGGTCTCACTTCTGTAGATGTTTGGCACAGGTAAAGAGCTCTTGATGAGTCATTCCTTTCTTGATATATGTACTTCTCATGTAGTTGGGAGATTAGCCAGTTGTGTTCTTTTTTGTAGTACCACCCAGGGATCACATGGAGAGTCCTTTGAGGTTGACACATGCACTTGTGAAGCTACATTGACCCCTGATATAGCTAACAAGCTTCATAACTGACAGAAGGTTAATAAAAGTATATCTTATGTTGGATAAGTAGTTTATAAACATATATTACAACATAGTGATTCAAGAGAAAGTTATGTAATTTAGTTTTTAATAGATATTTACTATTCCATAAGATTTTCAGCTCAGTGGGAAGGAGGTCGAGAATTTTTACAGCAGCATACATAGCATCTCGCTGCAGCAGAGACAGTGTACATAATTCTTTGTTTAGTGCCACACCTGTGAGCTGCTGAGTTCTGTCACAAAGGATCCAGTGTCCAGGAACACTATACATTAGAGAAAATAAGTGTTGAGAAGCAGTAGCAAATATTCTCAGCAGTTTGATTAAGGAAGAGTTCCCCCAGGGCATATTTCTATGTGACACTATAGAGTGCACAGAAGCAGAATAAGCTACCTGTCTGACCCCTTCATCATCCAGAATGAGAGAACAAAAGCTGCTGAGCTGACACTCTGCTCAGCGTGATAAATGTGACATTACTTGCATGATTTGCAGTGGATGTCAATGCCCAATAACTTGATGGTATCAACTGATAATATGCTGGTTATTCAGTGTCACTGGGTGTTTTGTCTGGCTTTTTGTGAGTTCATGTAAATTGCATAAAATTTAACATGTTTATATTGGCAGGAAGGGAGTTAATGAACCTGTTACAAAAGTTTTGTGAAATGTTATTGGAGACTGTGTTTGACAGATATTCTGTTACAATGATGATGTCATCTGTAAACATGGTACATTTCCACTATACACCATTCACTACTGCAGGCAGATCTTAGCATAAATCAGAGATGCTGAAGGACTCTGATGGACAGAAGGTGTTTCTTTACCCAAACTCTGTTCCAGCTGTACTACTAGATGACTTATCAGGTTCATGACACACAGTACCAGTTGCATGTAGCCTATATAAGTGCTTTCTTTGATTTTCAGTATTTAATACAAATGCAGAGTGAATTTAAATCCCTGCCATAATTTAGTACTTATTTGTTGCAACAAAAGTTTTACCCTGTAGGACGAGTATTACAGTCGGAAACTGTGCATGCACGTCTTGCAGCAGTGTTGCTAGAGTTGCGCTATTTATACATACTGTAAATATCCAATGTTTCATAGTGAGAGCACTTTGTGATTTCCAAAAACTTCAAACATAATTTCAAACTTCTCCTAAATGCTAAATGTCAGAACATACTTGTCCATTTGCAAAGCAGTCAGAAGTATGAAGTTGTTATATACATTGTAGTTTGATTCCTTAAACATACTGAGTAAGTTTTATATGGAAGATACTTATTGTGCATCATAAATTGAGCATATTTTTACAATAATGTGGCTCGTGACTCATGCCTGAAATTCTCTTATGCAGATGTAACAATAGTATATATCCTAAATGATTACTAAGTATTATTAGAAGTTTCAGTTATAGGTTTCTCTTCTAACTGTACTTCACAGATAATTAATGGATACACGTGTTGGCTGAAATGTATTGTGCCATTGTCCTAATAATCAGAATGTTAGTAGTACATGCATTAAAACTTGAAAAAGCAGTTCATGATGTACATACATTTCTACTAAGCTGCAATCTTTCAAGATTGACAGAGCACTTTACTATACTAATATGATGCATATTTTATAATACTAAAGTATGAGATGGCAATCGTGAGTGACTGGATATGATCAGTCGTCTCACTGCATACAGTTGTTGCTAACATTCCAGTAAGTGTTTATACCATTTTGGTCTATTTTAGAATGTAAGATTCAACTGACACTAATTGGCACAGCAGAAAACTATGTAATGTGCCTTGGCATACAGTATCGGAAGACTTGTATATTGTTTTTTAATGTGTCTGTGGTGGAAATTGGAAGAGCTGATTAATCCCTCATTCTGTGTGTTGATGTTACTGGTAGATTCGATTAGTTGTAGTTTACACATGATCCAGTATGGTTCTGAGGTGAAAGGACAGGATCTTCATTCTTAAATTATACTAGGTATGGATATTTTCACATACTGTACTGCTCCTTCCTTTGTATTTGATACAGAACATACTGTTGTTCATGTGTGCCTGTGTGTGTGTGGGCTGTTCATTATCTGTATATCACATTTCATGGAACATGGTGCATATTTTCCAGTGCAGTCTACAGTGGACGATGTTTTCTTTTACAAAATGATTATCATATTTGGAGGCTGCGGACGTGCATATAATCAAACTTGTTAAATGTAGCTACCATAACTGCTGGTCAAGAAGGTATGGGAGTTTGTTAATGACATTGTAAATATGATTGTTATTAGTTTTTAAATTTTATTTATTCATAGAAAACTTACTTTAGCATAATTTAGAAACTCAGAGGAATTTGTGGAATGTTATATTTACCATGTGTTAGGTAACCTGTGTATACAGGCAATTAACATATTTTGTGTTGATTAAATTGTTATCTGCGCATTTTCATACCATTACCACAATAGCAGTATGTTTCCCTAAAATTCTAGTTTCTCTCAACTTTGATATTTCCGTATGATGCTTTTCTGTATAATGACAGTCTGCATTTGTAACCCAATGTAGGAGGGGCATTCACTAAGTAATGGAACATATTTCTATTCATGTTTCTATTCCAGTTCAAAAAAATGTGCACAAAACGTCTTTGGATATGATGAAACTATAGGAGCTGAAGTAGGAATATTCCACAAAGTTCCATTAAGTGGCAGCACTAATTGTGCCTTAAAAATTGTTTGTAACAGAGGTATGTTCCAAGCAGGGACCTGTTGAGTTTTCAGTGCAAAAGCAGACCATCACAGTTATTCATAGGCACTTGCAGTTGTGACTCTGCTGTGTCGGAACATGCAAACACTCTGATGGTGATCTGGCAATCACAATGGATGGAACAATCTTGTTTCTCAGCTGGACATCTCTGTTGTTAGTGCAGACACAGTTGTCCACCAGTTAGGGTAATCAAAGATGTGCCCTGCTCTGTTCCGGCAAACTAGAGATGGTAAACACCAACGAACGACCATCTGTGCCAAACAGACTGTGCATTAGGAGGGTTATAGTGATAATTTTTGTTGAATTTGTCAGACGGTGAAGCACTTTGAACTGAGAAACAAAACAGCAATCCACAGAGTAGTGCCACATCACCTCCTCTGAAGAAAAAGTTCAAAGCTGCATCCTCAACCAATGAAGTCATGGTGGTGGTCTTCTGAAATTTTGAAGTTGTTATTCTTTGTGCTTACCTCCATCATAATGTAGTGTTCTGCACTACCATCAGGAAGTTGACAAATAACTTCAGCATGTAGATCACCACAAAAATTGAAATGAACTTTTCCTTCTCCATGGCATGGCAACACTGCACCAAGTCTGCACACGTTAGAGGAGCACACATACTTCATTGGGACAAAGAAACAAAAGCCAGAAGGTGCGATATCCAGACTGTTGTGTGGACAAGGAAGAACTATCCATTGAAGGACGCTCTCTACAGAAAGCAGTGTGTGGATGATAGGGTAGTTGTTGAAGCAACAAGATGGCACCAATGTCAATCAGTAGATTGGTGTCGCACAGGTATACAAGGCCTCCCAGAAAGGTGGCATAAGGCCATCAAATTGAACAGAAATTATGTTGAAAACTCAGGTTTTGTATCAAAGATGATAGGAAATAATATGGTGTTACGGAATCCTGAATAGAACCAACCTGCTTTCTGAAAAATTGTTGCATTACTTACTGTATATCCCTCATACAATTAATTGAGCATTTTAGACAATCCAATGTTCCAATTTAGTAATGTAGGACATACTATTTTGTGTATTATGATCAGCTCACACAAGCTGCATAGTTATTTAAATTGTAATAGGTGCTAATAATTCCTTTTAACACTTATTATTTAATGTTAGCTGAGGTGTAGCCTGTACTGACTACAGATGCTTGTTAGATGTTAAATTTCATTAATGTGTCTGTGTTGTAAAAATAAAATTTCAAACAATTTAATATCAGCAAGGTACCAGTTACTTGGAAGGAATATCTAACAGCATACATCAGTGCATAAAGTGCTGTTATATTTTTGAATAATTTAATGTTACACTTCTGTATATTTACCCATTGTTAATTGTACCATGACCAAACAATGTACATGCAATGTTAGGAAACATGGTATTGCCAACTTGTTGGCTCAGCATAAACATGTGAATCTCACAGTATTAAATTTGACATGATCTTTGGTTTTAAATGTGGTCAAATACCACTTGCCATAAACAGAACAATCATGTGTGTCTCACTATCACCTTTCTAGAAATGTCTGACATTACTTCCACTTACTTGTCAGACATATTCTGTTTTCTTTCCTGTCGGTCTCACTTGACCAACTCTTGATCTTTTCGACCCCAATGGTATTAGGTTGCGAGGCCAGAGGGTGTCTTTCATTTTCTTTATTTAATCTTCTCTCTGATGGAAGGAGGACATGCTCATGTATTGAAGAACAAGAACAAGATGAAGAGGAAGCAGTTGTGATACAATCTAGTATCTCCTCAAAGTGTCTGGAGAAATCTTTAGCAATACTTGTATCAGAACAGAGTGATGACCATGCTGTGGTGGAGCATTATTAAATTTCCGTGAAGTTGTGCAAAAGACTGGACATCCCTGATGGACACAAAAGTAATTTGGAGGTGCCAGATGTTTGGAGAAGACTGAAATAGAAATGAGGACAGGACTTCGTGATGGAGCAGTGTTGAAAGTATGAGGTACTGCTGTATCTCCTCACAAGAGAGTATCTTCTTGCTAAACAGTTTCCCAGATGCTACTATGTTCAGAGTGATGTCTCTCATCCCAGACCTCGTGGATGTCTGCTCTGCTCCTATCATTTGTATTTTGGTGTCCACTACTGGGAGACAGATAATTGTCATCATGGGTGAATGTTCTCCAAGGCTGCTAATGGGAAGATGACACAAGGTCCTGCTAGCATTGTCAGATTCCTGAAGTACCTTTAACTGCAGCCTATCACTTGGGGAAGGCACCAAACTGTCTCACATCAGAAGCCCTACTTGCTGAGCATCACACTTTTTCCAGCCATTTGCATGCCTCCCTTCCCAAAAATGTGCATCAGCATTATAAAAGCCAGAGCACAAATGTATTAAGGGTAGCTCACGAGTGTCGTCAACTAAAAGTTGTGGAATCTCCATCACGTGTCGACACTGTAGCTACTCACAGCACTTCATATTGGTCAGAAAGTGATGTTAAGTGGTTGTGGATTTCACAATTGTCTGGTGTGGAAGGAGCCAGCTTAAAATAAATATTGTGCAAGTTTCCAGTGTTAACCCAGCACTTCAGATGTGGAATTCCCTTCCAGATGTTTTAAGACACATCCAGTGAGACCTGGTGTGGTTAGGCAGGATCACATAACTTCAGAATGAAATGGATAATAGAAATGGTAAAGTCGCTATTTTGGTCATTTATTTATTTAGTCTTAAATGCCTTATGCTTCTGGGATATTTTCATTGGTGTTACATGCATTTAATGTAAAACATGCAATCTGTTGTAAAACTGCCACAGATTCCTCTTGCTGTACCCAAGGCATGTCAGAATTCCTATTACAGGTGTATAAGAGTTATAGAAGGGACTTTGTATGTTTCCAGACATGGGTTCATTAATGAAACCTGGTGGATAAAGTTTGCTCAAGAACCTCTCTGTAATAGGAATTGTGAAACACTCTGGAATTATTAGTGAGCAGGTGGATGGCATGTGTTGAGTGTAGGCTCAATAGTCACAAAAATCTTGCATTTAAGAAGCTTTGCTTTAGTCTCACCTAATCAATATAAATATGCAATAATACAAAAACATCATTATTTGGTGAAGCCCATATGATTCTCAGTTTAGATATCTTTTGTAGTAATATCACCTCAGTTTGGAGTTTTCAGTTATCAACTTCCATGTTTCCCTTGTAAATTCAGTATTACAGTGGTGAAGAATGTGACTGAAACACAACAGGTAATATTACAATAGTTTGTTCATAAATATATTCTGAGTGCATGTGCTGTCAGCAAGAATGTATATATGGCACACTTACTGTTACAACAAACTTTTTTGTGGTTCACAAGTTACTGCAATAATGTCTTTGTATTCATAATATCCCTGTTGTGATAATCATATGTACACAAATTATAGTGATATTTGCATGTTCCTGTTGTTCATATGTGAAAATTTAGTACCTTACCATCCAGGTTTTGTAAAGGTATCAACAAATTGCCAATTGTTCAGACTATGATGCCATTTTATACACAAGAGTTAATCTTCTGACTGGTATGCAAATAAGTTAATGAGCTCAATGTTTCACTTAAAGCATAATTGCAAACATTTGCTTGACGTTTTCTTCCTTAAATGCGTGAAGTCGTCAGAAGACTGTAAGTGCACTCATCCTGAAATACTCAACAAATAAAGTTACACTGCCTTGACAAGCACACAGTTGCCCACTGTACTACTGGCCAATATCTACTCGCTAAGATGTATAATCTAACATCAAAAATGTCTTGTTGTGTTAAAGTCCATCAATAATTAAGCAAAATATTTTTTCTAGTTCCTGGAAGGCTTTAATTAGGCAACTTGCGACTGGTACTGGGTTCCAGGATATACAACTGAATCTCCCGTACCACAGTGTAAGAGTTAACTTGAAGGTCAGTTACTGGAATAACATTAGTTTAATAAGTGATGTTTAGTTTCGCAATACTGTCTGATTGTAAAGTGACTTATTATGTCAAAAAGCCTTGTTATTAATATAGTGCATCTTCATTGGGGCTCTTCTGTTTTTTATTACACTAGCCATTGGCTACAGATTTTTCTCCATCAGATGCATGTGTCCATGCATGTCCACTCCATGCACATTTCTTACTTAATGTGTAAGAATTTTGGGTACATGAACATTGATTAGTGTAGATCTTGTTTGTGTACATGGTTGTTGGGTGGTCATAAATCATTAACTCCATCCATTAATTTATGGCTAAAGTTAGAAGCAGTTCCCAGCTGTGGAAGGTTCTTGATTCTCCTATGTCATATCTTTACTTAAACACATGTTCCATTCTTCTTCTGATACTGATCACTGCAATACAGGGGACCAAGTATACAAAGTGTCTGTTAACTGTTGTTGTTTGAATATGAACTTCTGTTAGTGGATACAGGACTCGGAGCATGTGAGTGTGGACTACCACAATCCAAAGACCCACAAATACCATCAAAAGCATGAGACAGCTGTTTCCATAAGTTGTTCCTCCGTGATTTACTTGTAATTATGTTGGGGGATCTGATCGGGTCATTACCAAGATAGTGAGCTGCAGTAGGTTTGATTTAGCAGTTTACTCCCATTGACTTGCAGTGTAGGGGAAGTTAGACATGTTTGCACACTTCCATTCTTTCACTGTTCATCTCTATTACTGTGATTCAGTAACTTTACGATTGGATAGAAGGCAAAGAGCTTGAGTAGTTCTCTAGAATGTTTCTAAATACTTTCAATGTGCCTATTTAGAGAGATTGCTATACTCATATTCATTTCCTGTGGTGGATTAAATGTACTAAGCAACCAGTAGGAATAAATGGAATCAGTACCGATGTAGAAATTTCTTCTGAAATCAGGATGATGAAGTACTGGTGCCTCATGCAGCTGGTTTTTAATTAACTCAAATGCTTCTTGATATTCCTTATTCCATTTTCAGATGGAGATGGACTTGTGAAGATAAAAAAAATCAAGGATGAATACTGTGATAGAAATTGCATGAAATGAAATGAGAGATTTTTCAGTTGTCTACAGCATATTTGTGCAGGAAAATTTCTCACTGGTTTCATTTTCATCAGATCAGATATGATTCCACACAAAGAAATGACATGCCCAGGGAAATTGTTTTGCAATTTGGCAAATTCTTATTTATCCATCCTTAATGTGACTCTTGCTCCACTAAACCCTTCAATTACATGGCACAGAATGTCTAAATGTGCTCTCTAAAGGCAGTACTAATTTGTATACTGCCTACATAATGTTAGGTGTGTCAATGGTTTGAATGGCTCTGAGCACTATGGGACTTAACATCTATGGTCATCAGTCCCCTAGAACTTAGAACTACTTAAACCTAACTAACCTAAGGACATCACAGAACACCCAGTCATCACGAGGCAGAGAAAATCACTGACCCTGCCGGGAAGCGAGAACGCTACCGCACGACCACGAGCTGCGGACTAAGTGTGTCAATAATTCTTCTCTTTGAACTTCGTTAAGTGCTGTCATAAAGGCCACTGATGATACTGACAGACCAAAGGCCATTCTTTTAAACTGGTAACACCTTCCACTCCACAGAAAGCCTGTGTTCTGCCTGCTATGCCTTCATCTTCCAGTTGGTCACATTGTACAGTAAACTGCATCATTTCATCATGAGCATCAGTTAGTAAATGACACTGCCATCTTTTGTTACAGTGGGGATTGGAATAGAACCTTCCCTACCTGAGTTATAAATTATCTGATTCTCCTACATATTCTTAATTGCTTTATTAACTACTACTTTCTAGGGCAAGGATACTGGGTACAATTTGCTATGGAATGACTCATGATTCTTAACTGGAGTTTCACAAGCGCATCATCTGATCAGACCAGGTGTTTTTAGAACAGATCAACATAACACCCTTGTATTTTTACCTGTTCCTCCCATTTACCTTCAGGCATGTCCACTAATGATTGAATCATATTTTGAGTACTAGTCACAGCATCTTAATCATTATTATTCTCCTGCAGACCAGCATTTCCTCAGACTTACTTGAAGATGCAGTTCCCAAGCTCATATTTATGAATGGAGCACCCTAATTGTCTCCCTTGATGAATCCTGAAACTATCTCCTCTTCTGTTCATTTCTGTCTGACTAGTGGAAGGAAGTGCAAGAGAATGCGTTTACAAAGCTATTCAGAATCAGCCAACTCTGAGAACTAAACTGATGTCAAGTGATGCTAAAATGAATACACTCTGCTTGTACATACTCTCCTGAATTCTGAAATTTAATAGTGCCTGGCCTTTGGTGGGATTGCATTGATTGTTTACAGCAATGGCAATATGGAAATGATCTACAGGAAATATTCAAAATGCAAGGATGTAGATATTCTGTGATAGCTCCCGTCTTCCTCGCATGAAAAGCATTAAAATGTATTCATGTTTCCATTTCTCCTTCCTCTATAAATCCTAACTCACTACAGTGACAGGTTTGCACTAGGTTGTGTTCTGACTCATTTCTGACAATTTCAGTTTCTGAGTGGCCAACTTCCAAAATTCATTTAGTTTACTGTATCATAACTTCACATATTACAGCTTCAGCTACATGACTTCAGCTTTGGAATACCTGGCCATTGGTTTTGCACTCTCTCTGGCATATGTTGGAAGTATTTTATTTTCAATCCTGCTTTTTTTTTTTTTTTTTTTTCACAAAACCAAAATTTGTTTATGAAGGTGGTTTAAATTCTTCAGAATTGGAATAAATTTTTGTTAAACAAATGACCCAGATATTTGCTTAACATTACATCTGGCTAACACACATGTCTACTTTGCCCTGTTTGGTTTAATGTTTCTGAAATGTTCGAGCTGTTTGAACCCAACCAAGGTGAATACCCTGTGCCCATTTTTGACTGTCCTGAAAGTTCCATTATCTGCGGTTATTTGAGGTGCATTGTCAATGTTAGTCTCTATTTTGTCTAATGCTGCATTAATTTTGTATAGTAGAAGCTCTTTATTTATTCCTTTTCATCCTTTGTCACAGTCTGAGGATTTCCGGTGAATTTTGTCATTTACACAATGCACAGCTGCTCACCTACAACCTCTACAGATATTTCTTGTCACACGCGCTACTGCACATTGATGCTTGCTAGCCACGTTCCTCTTGTATGTAGCTGATCTCCATGATTAGTTTGGCTTTGCTGTTGGACAACCATGTTGATAACATGCTTAAACAGTATCTTCCCTAGAATTTGGTTGGTTCAACTAATGCCTTCATTGTAGAGTTGGCATGTTTTAATACTTGTTCTCACTTCTGTAGATGTTAGGCCCTGGTAAAGAGCTTTTGATGTGATGAGTCATTCCCATTCCTTCCCTGACTGGTATGTACTTCTCATGTAGTCAGGTTAGCTAGTTTTAGTAACACCCGGAGACCACACGTAGAGTCCGTTTAGGTTGACACGTGCACATGTGAAGCTGCATTGCCCCCTGAAATACTTTCATAACTGACGAAAGGTTAATAAAACTTATTAGGTATATCTTATGTTGGACAAGTAGTTTATAAACACATTGTACAACAGTCATTAAAGATACAGTTATGGAATAGTAAATAACTATTCAAAACTGAGCAATATGAAAAAACTACAGAAGGTTTTCAGCTCCTTGGGAAGGAGGTTGAAAATTTTTACAGCAGCATATATAGGATCTCTCTGCAGCAGTGGCACTGCACATAATTCTTTAGTTTAGTGCCACACATGTGAATTGTTTCTAGAGACTGCATCCTTGGTGACAGAACTCAGCAAGATTTTCTGTGGTGGATTAAACGTAATAAGTGTTCCTGTGGGAAGCACTTTCATAGCCTCTCACAGTCAAACACCACTGCGTTTTGTAACAGGCCTACTCTCCAATTTATCACCCTTAAGGAAAACACAGTTGCAGTAAATGTTAGTACACAACAACAGAAGAACCCACATAAGCCACAGTCTTATTGGTGGATGTGGTCTGCCAGACTGCTGATCTGACTCGTGGAGCAGTTAACAACCTGTTGCAGCTTCTCGTTGTTTTCAACTTTTATTAGAACTATCAAACCCTCAGCAAATACGATAACTTTATGTTCTTCTACACTTATATGCATTATGTTCAGCTGCTTTGCCTTTTGGTCACTTTACCTAGAGTACCATCTGCTAATGACGCTGTAATACACAGAAACATATTTTCATTTAGGAACTCTTGGAGGATACATGTTGACCTGGACTGAATTTCTATTTAGTATGATGAACGGCAGCTTGTTCCACATGAAAAAAATGTAAGTGGATGTGGACGAGTAGGAGAAACAAGCCATTAATGTTCAAACACAGTATCGGTACTGTGATGCTTGACACCATGTACATCCACATGACTAATCTGCTATTCAGAATAAAGTGCGTGCAGAGGGATCGTTGACTGACCTTCAAGCTATTTTTTCCGTTCCACTCGCGGACAGCATGGGGAAAAATGAACACTTTAGTCACACCATGTGAGCTCTACTTTAATTGGTGGTGGTGGTGGTGGTGGTGGTGGTGGTGGTGGTGGTGGTGGTGGTGGTGGTGGTGGTGGTGGTGGTGGTGGTGGGCATCATCATTTCAACCTATGTAGGTTGGTTCCAACAAAATATTTTCACACTAGGAGAAAACTGGTGATTGAAGTTTCATCAGAAGATCTCACTGCAATGAAGAAGACCTTGGTTTTAATGATCGCCACACAAATTCGCTTATTATATCCATGACCCTGTCTCCCCCTAGTTCAGGATAATACTAATTGAGTGGCCCTTCTATGAACTGATTGTTTTAGTCTGTCAATAATATCTGATGCAGATCTCATAAAGCACAGCAATACTTCAGATGACGGTGGACAATCTTGATTATATGCACTCTTTCTTGTAGACCTGTAGTCCTCTCAAAGTGTACCGTCAATAAAGTGCAGTCATTGGTTAGGTTTTCTCACAACAATGCCTATATGATCATTCCAATTTAATTTGTCTGAAATTGTAATTTCTATGTATTAAGCTTAATTGATAGCCTTTAGATTGAGATATTGTGAAACAGAAATTTAGCAGGTATCCCCTTGTACTCTTGTGCATGTTCTCATTTCTCCTTATTGAGACACAATTGCCACTCTTCACACCATACAAATATCGTATAAATCATTTTGCAATTCGTATTGATCATCTGACAAGTGTGCTAGATGGTAAATGAAAGGATCATCTGCTAACAATCTAAGAGGACTGCTCAGATTGTTTCCTAAATCATTTGTGTAAATCAGGAAGAGCAGAGGGCCTATAACAGTCCAGTGGCTCACCATAAATTATTATGGCCTATGACCTTTCTGACAGGAAATCATGAATCCAGTGCATAACTAAGATTTGACACATAACTATGCAATTTTATTAGAAGTTGTGTCTAAGGAATAGTGTCGAAAGCCGTCTGGAAGACTAAAAATATGACACCACTTTGGATCCCCCCGTCAGTCTCAATTGTTACATTATGGAACTAAAGTGTGGATGTGTTGCCTTGCTTAACGAGAAAAACATTTTCTGAATCCATGCTGACTGTGTATCAACAGATTGTTTTCCCAGAGCAAATGGGTGTGTTGATGATGAAGTTGTTGTTGTTGTTGTTGTTGTTGTTGTTGTTGTTGTTGTTGTCTTCAGTATTGAGTCTGGTTTGATGCAGCTCTCCAAGCTACCCTATACTGTGCAAGTTTCTTCATCTCCCAGTACCTACTGCAACCTAAATCCTTCTGAATCTGCTCAGTGTATTCATCTCTTGGTCTCCCTCTACAATTTTTACCCTCCACGCTGCCCTCCAATGTTAAATTTGTGATCACTTGTTGCCACAGAACATGTCCTACCAACAGTCCCTTCTTATTGTCAAGTTATGCCACAAACTCCTCTTCTCCCCAATTCTATTCAATACCTATTCATTAGTTACGTGATCTACGCATCTAATCTTCAGCATTTTTCTGTAGCACCACATTTTGAAAGCTTCTATTCTCTTCCTGTCCAAACTATTTATCGTCCATGTTTCACTTCCATACGTGGCTACACTCCATACAAATACTTTCAGAAATGACTTCATGACACTTAAATCTACACTCGATGTTAACAAATTTCTCTTCTCGCCATTGCCAGTTTACATTTTATAATCTTCTCTACTTCGGCCATCATCAGTAATTTTGCTCCCCAAATAGCAAAACTCTTTCACTACTTTGTGTCTCATTTCGTAATCTAATTCCCTCAGCATCACCCGACTTAATTAGACTACATTCCATTATCCTTGTTTTGCTTTTGTTGATGTTCATCTTATATCCCCCTTTCAAGACACTGTCCATTCCGTTCAGCTGCTCTTCCAGGTCCTTTGATGTGTCTGACAGAATTACAATGTCATCGGCGAACCTCAGCACTTTTATTTCTTCTCCATGGATTTTAATACCTACTCCGAATTTTTCTTTTGTTTCCTTTACTGCTTTCTCAATATACAGATTGAATAACATTAGGGAGAGGCTACAACCCTGTCTCACTCCCTTCCCAACCATTGCTTCCCTTCCATGTACCTCGACTCTAATACCTGCTATATGATTTCTGTACAAATTGTAAATAGCCTGTTGCTCCCAGTATTTTACCCCTGCCACCTTTAGAATTTGAAAGAGAGTATTCCAGTCAACATTGTCAAAAGCTTTCTCGAAGTCTACAAATGCTAGAAATGTAGGTTTGCGTTTCCTTAATCTTTCTTCTAAGATAAGTCGTAAGGTCAGTATTGCCTCACGTGTTCCAATGTTTCTACGGAATTCAAACTGATCTTCCCCGACGTCGGCTTCTACCAGTTTCTCCATTCGTCTAATTATGGAGTTATTGTGTAAGCATACTCTGAAACAAACCTGAGTGGCATACAATCCTGACCAGAAGCATTCTTTATTAAGTAATGTAAGCTGCTTCTCAACATGGAGAAAACCTGCTACCAAGTTAGTCATGTTCGCATTCATTCTTGATTTGAATACTAGAATATATTCCTGGTTTTTGAAATTCTTTCAGCAAAGCAAACTATGCTTTCTGTAACTCAGCTTCAGTCTCACTTCATCAGTAACAACACTATTGTTATCGCACAGTGAAGGTATTGATTCCTTGTTGGTGTTGTACCTTACATACGACCAAGATCTCTATCGATTCTTCTAGTTTTAAGGCCAGTTTCATTGTGGAACTTACTAAAAGCCTCTTACACTGGGATTTTACATTGTTTTACATTTGGCATTCATTTCTTCATAGCTTCTGTAATAGTGTTCCAATCTGTTTTGTGTACTATGTGGGACCTCTTATTATTTTGTACATAGCTCTCAACTGCCATTGTTTCCATTCATTTGTATCCATCATCTCTGGTCTAGGCCTACATAGTCAGATCAGATGGAGTTCAGGCTGCCTCTGAAAAAGGTGTCAAGTGCATTTTTAACTGTGTTTCTATATGTATACTTTACGTTTATTTTTGTGTGTTTGGATCTTACAACATTTAGTCTCGCTACAATAAGCGTGTGGACACTAACCCGTGTATCCATCGTAATGATCCCTATTTGCTCATTATTATTTGTTGCTAAGTAGTCAACAATGCTTTTGCAATAATTTACAATTAATGTGGGCACCTGCACTAATAATTATTGCTGTAAATACTTCTCTGAGAAAGCTTTTGGTATGATGTCAGATGACATACCTAAAATCGACTTGCGACATGTATTTTAGCCAACATATGGAGGCTAGATTGAAGTCATCATCAACTGTGTTTGTATGACTGGGGTACCTATTTGGAATGGCTAAGCTCTTCTTGGAGCTGTTCAGCAACTCATTCAGGTGGTTGGTTAAACAAGGTATGTAAGCTTCAGTGCTTTCTATTAGCGATTGGTGTTCTGGATCTTTCCCAACACAGCTACAATAATTTACAGTTACAATACCAACTGCATCTAAAACTACCTTCATCCTGTTTGTGCCCTGCACTGTTTTAAATTGTCAACCATTCTGTAGCTTACTAAGACCCTCTAATATAGTAAGACAGCCATTCACCACAACACAGCCCCCACTATCCGAGTAGGCACCTGCTGTGTGTAGTGGTCCCCTGACATATTAAGCATAACCCAGGAAACACCACCGTAAGGCGCAAGTCAGAGAATCTGCAGACTGAGTGCAGGACTGTCGTAGCCCCTGACAGAGCTGAATTGGTGGTATGTTACAAAGGACCATGGTCAATTCTGTCATAATGCTATTGATAGTGAGCTCCACCTTCAAATAGCAAGACAGGCAATCTTTACCATATCAGCTAGCCACCAAAAAGCAGACGCACAGTGTGTGTTGCTTTGGATCAGATCAGTGTTAGTACCATCATGAGCCACCGTCTGCGATTGGCAAAAACCTCTGTTCGCCATGGCATCCAGAAGCACCTATTCCACATCAGGAATAAGTAATCCTGAACTTCCATATAGGCTTGACCAGAGTTTTGCAACATTAGTTGGTCCGGTCCTAGTGTTCTATTGCATCCTCAGTCATTGCCACATTTCTTCACTGTAATAGGTCTTCAGCAGTCCCATAAACATTTTATCCAGTGGCTGGATCCTACAGGTGCAGTGAGAGGGGAGTCTAACTAAGTGAACATGATGAATCCTACTTGCAGATAAGAGCCTCAATGCTGGTAGCACAGTTCAACATGCTAATTTCATTGTTGCTGCCTCCTTCTCTGACTTAGCCAACCAAAAGTGTCACCCAAGGGACATTGTGGCAGCTTTAAAACATTGCATTTTCTATTCCCCACTAAGTTAACAGCCATTTGATCATAATCCAGTTTCTTTTGTTGCTGTTGGTCCTGCGACACAAATGTCTTTTGACTGCTACTAGAATCCCCATGTTATTTGTTAGCTCAGTAATACCCAGACTATATTTTACTGTAACATCCAGAAACCGCTTTGAACACAAGAATTAAGATTTAAACATCCATGTGAACATCAAGGGGGTTACGGAATACTTGGAAGCCAGACTGTTTCATAAGCGCCCCCCCCCCCCCCCCTCACCAAATAAAATCTGACATCATCATTCTTTGGATGAATAACTTGTAGAGCCTTCATGGGGAGTTACAAAATTGACTTGCTTTATTAAATTACTATATGACCAACTTCTGCTCCTCAAGGACCTCTCACCTATAAATACTTTTACAGTGTATATTGTAAATGGTCAGCCAGCCACATACACCCCTGTGTCTCCTAGTTTTCCTCTTGTTTCAGTTGTGTTTTGAGTTTTTAAACATCTCCCGACTTCCACATTTTTTTCATGTGGTTGCGCACCTGTGGTTGCGCCCACGAACACGCATATGTACCATACCGCACCTGTATCAATCAGCGGCTGAATGGGGCAGCGAAAGGAAGAGTGGCTAATGTACAGCATCGGGATCTCCCAGCTCTTGCATCTGTTAGAGCTGCTGCCACTCTGCTGATGATGCAAGAAAGTCAGTTATTCACTGATCTATCCATCCATCAATCCATCCATCCATCGATTTCACTTCTTCAGTTAGTAGTATTGCCTCTGATGTATACTGTGTGGGGATTGTCTATAACAAAGAATTGGAGTGATGGACGACATATGAGAAGATGCGCATAGAAAAAGATGAAGAAAGATCGTCAGAACAGGACAGACTGACTGACTCCAGTTTAAATCTGTTGTAAGACAGATCCAGCAGCACTCCACATGTACAGTGAAACAGTCTTCCGCCAACCAGCTTTCAGAGGTTATTTAGGGTTACATTTTCAGTATTTTGGCATAAGGGGTCTGCACTCTCCAGTAACTCATTTGAGAGTTATTGCATTCCATTTGCTTTCATGCCAGATTAGCTCAGTATCTGTATTGCACTAAAGATATCACAACACTGCCAATGCTGAAGATGTGTGCTGTGCATTTTGTTTACTAACAACTCCTGTCACATCCATTAACAGTATTCTCTGCTCACAACACAATGCCCACCTTACACATCAACCTTGAGCTCACAACCTCCAGGGACTCGGTGCTCTTTGGTGGGTTCATGCTTGGCTACCACAGGCTCCCAGCCTTTGCAGCATCTTTTCCCTTTTGTGCTGCATGTCTGTCATGTTAGTATCATTTTTCCCTTTCCTTGCAGAACATGTCTGGTGTTTTTTTTTTTGGGAATGTTGCACACTGTCCATAGCTGACATACACAGTCTCACCACTGGTTTTCATGCGCATTTTCCTTCCTTCATTCACCTTCTCCTATCATTCTTCCTCTTCAATATTTAAGGCTCCTCTTTGTCCTTCTTCCTCCCTTTGTCCACGTGAAGGCCAGTAAATGCATCTAAAATGTTGTAGGTGACTGGGTAACATGTAATTCTCAGCCTTGGGCCAACTGGTAATGTTTGTATGTACCACCTGGTGCAGGCCAGGCCCAGAGAGGGGCGATTGCCTGAACTGCTACCTTCCTAAATTGCTGATTGTTCACTCCTAAGTCACATGTACCAAACACCTGGCACAGGGACCAATCACCTAAGGCTGCTGTGTGCCCATTTGAAAGGGGCACCCAGTTGGAAGGAGCAAGCCATCAGACATGATGGCAGTCATGGGAGATTTCGTCGAAGTGAGCCAATTATCATCTTTGCAGTCCACGTCTACCAAACATAAATGGAATGAAGCTCCCAATTCAAAGACCCTCCCAGCTGCATCACAGTGCTGCTCAATAGTCTAACAGAGGCCTAAATCCAAATGTATGTCTGATCAGTGTGGCATTGCAGTCCATCGGGTGACTAAAAAGGTAGATGCCTCCTTAGTGCCCACAAGCACTATTTTTATCATCTTTGTTACAGTGGGAGAATCTGTCCAGGATCAAAGCAGGCTATGATGTTATCACAGTCTGACTGTACATTATGAACCTGAAGTGTTGCTCCCAGTGTCATCATTTCAACCACACTTTATAGTCTTGTTGTCACGCGGCCAACTGTGTAACTTGATGTAGGGAAGCTAACCACCTTGCTGCTGCATCTACTGCAATGGTTATCATGCCACCTCCTGTTGTAATTATCTGTTATGTTTTGATGAGCAGCTGTCTAGGAGATCTGGGTAAAGGAAAAAGTTCCTTACCCGGTCACTCGCAAGTTTCTGGCTAGTTAAAACCCCTGTGTCCTACTGTCAGGCACTAATAATGTGGTTCTTGCTTCATCTTGCTCCATGAAGGACATGGCCGTGCAGACATGTGAGCTCAAATACATCTCAGAGATTGTGAAATCTCCCAGTGTCATGGTAGTATCACCATCCCCTTGTCCAGCTGTGCAACAAGCCATCAAACCCTCGCCACAACGGGAGATGTCACCAGATACATAACTGACCTGCTGGAAAGGACAGATGAAATACTCCCATGAAGACTTCCTATCTCCTTTCAGTCAACCAACATCTAAGACATCCTCTGCCAACTGGAAAGGCTCAAGAAATTCAACAAAGGCAAACGGTCTTCTCCTAAACTGACTCGGAGATACTCTTCGATGGTGTCATCATGTACTACCTTCACCTGGCCAGCCTCCGTGCCACCAGAGCACAGAGGTGAAACCCCTTGACTTTTATCCTCATCGTGATTGTCCTTACAATGATCAACACTTCCCGAATTGTGATGCCAGGTAGAATATCTTACAAACATTATCCGTATCACCGCAGAACGTTCTGTTCCCTGCTCTTCGTCTAGACAATGCATGTCAAACACCTTAGGTCATCATTTTGCGGAAATTTCAAGCTCTTCCCACTGTCGCCCGGCCGTCTTCCATCAGAAATGAATGGAGGTGGCTCAAGTGATACCCTTCCCATCTCTGAATTGTGAGGCCCAGTACTGCCTATGATATGAGAGAGCAATACTCTCTTGTGGACAACCAGAATGCACGTTTCCCAGTCACTGGTGGGAAGCCATTGTCATACCCATACCTAAGCCCGGTAAGGACAAACGCATACTTTCTAGTTATCACCCAATTTCTCTTGCCAGATTCGTTTGCAAGGTGATGCAGCATATGTTTTATGCCTGGGTGGGATGTTGGCTCGAGTCTCGCAATTTACTAACCACTGCACAGTGTGGATATCGAGGACGCTGTTCTGCAATTCACCATCTCGTCACTACGTCCACCCGTGTTATGAATGGTTTTTTGCAGAAATCCCAGATTATGGCCATGTTTTATGATTTGGAGAAAACCTAAGACACCTGCTCCATGCCTGAAAAATTCCTCAAGGAAATAGTTCAGGCTGCCATGGACGTCCCGTGTGTAGAGAGTGCACAGGATACCAAAGACTGAGTTTTCAAGGCCCAAGTGTCCTCTCCCTTGTCAATCACCTTTATTCCTGAAGATTGTGTTCCTAAGTATTCCTTCCTCAGTGACTGTACCTTTGTGTATACTGATGGTTCTCAGATTGACCGTGGTGTTGGGTACACCATTGTCATTGGTGGCAACGTCTTTAGTTATTGGCTTCTGGTGCACTGCTCAGTATTTACAGCGTAGTTTTCACCCTGTATCAGGCCACTGAATACATTTGGCGACACAGGCTTTTTAGATGTGTCAGACACTGTCGGCACCCTTCAAAGCCTCTGTGGGCTGTACACCACCCATCCCTTAGTGCAATCGTTCCAGGAAAACTGTCATTTGATCACTCGTGATAGATCCACTGAGATGTTCATGTGGGTTCGTGCCCATGTCGGTGTGGCAGGAAACAAAGCTACTGATACTGGTGCCAAGTGTGCAGTAATTTTACCTCTGCCCATTGGTTCATAAATTCCCTCTAATGATTACTGTGTTGCCATCTGTCAGGAGGTGGTGTCACTTTAGCTTGACTGGTTCTCCATTCAATGGAATAAGCTCTGGGTTATTAAGCTTCTCCCTGTGGCTTGGACAAACTCCTGTCAGCCCTCCCTTCATGAGGTCATTTTATCTAGGCTGCGTATTTTGCACTGCCTTTTCAGCCTTCGCCATTTGTTAAGTGGCACTCCCCCAGCATGTTGTGGACATTGGGTGCAATGTTAAAATGTCAGGCATTTCCTGGCAGAATGGTGTTTTTTTTTAATAGTTTGTGTGCCTGTTTGAGTTTTCCATCTAAATTATCGCCCGTTTTAGCGAACGACAAGCGCGCTGTTGACCGCGTGTTGCTTTTTATCCATAAAAGCAATATGGCGAAGACCATGTAATTTTTATTTCAGGACCTCCATTACTCTATGGCATACATTATACACTTTTCTCCACGTCTTTGTTTTAGCATTCTTCTGTTCCATCGATTGTGAATAGTGTAGTCATTTCTACCTCCTCTCTTAGTCTTCATGTTGTATAGTTCTGATATGGGCGCATATCATTATAGTTGCTTTTGCTCCCAAATACAAAACAAAAGAAAAGGAAACAAACACCACACAAACTAATGTGTAGAAAGCAGGAGTTTCGAAATCAGAATGAAAGATGGAATTTCCATTTGTGCATGACAGCAGGGGGACTGAAACTCGTGCAGGGACTTCTGGAAACACAATTCTGGTATGCTCTTAGGCGATTTGAAGTGCTCCACGTTTTTCAGTCCAATGTGTGGATCTCATTGTGATTTTTTTCTTGTCCTCCGTATGTGATTAGGACTTCTGCATCTTACAGTCTCCAAATTGAACTGTTAATATGTTGCTTGTGTTGAGCGTGACATTCACTTACATCTGTTAGAGAGAAAATGATAGTGTGTATGGTGAACTTGATGAAAGTCATGGCAGTAAGAAAGCAAATACTGGGTTGGTGTATATGTTCATATCATTTTTCCAATTTTGATAAACACAAGACACACATAAGCGATTTCAGTCACCAGTAATGTGTTTTTCTTCACTATTTACAACAGTCTGCCAAAACTGGGGCAACTTTACTATTCTGTGACTAGAAATCGTGTGGTTTTGAGGCAAAGAACTCACCAATCCATGTTCACAGTGCCTTTTCATCCAGAAAGAAAGGAAGTAAGTTTCTTAAAGGTTGTTATGCAGAGAGCAAAAAAGGTGAAAATCTGAGTGCACAAGATTAAGTGAACCACATTGGTCTGGAATGACTTCTAAAATAAACTCGTGTACAATATTTTTTGTCAGTCTAGCAGAATGATAGAGGCTGCTATAATGGAGCAGCATCACTTCATAAAGTCTTCCTGGTCATTGTTCTTGGACTGCATCTGCAAGAAGTCAAAGTTGTTTAAAATGAATGTATTTTCTTTGTGAATCTTTTGATGTGTGCAGATCTTTGTATGGGGAGTTGCTGCTTTGTCTGGACGCAATCATTCCTTGCTTTTCCTTGTGTTAGCATACACACACCATTTCTCAAGGCCAGTGACAATACAGGATAGGAATCATTGGTGTTCTTAATGAACCACTAGAATCCGATCAAGCAGTGAGACACAGATGTACCCCTGCCGGTTTTTGTGATTTTGGCTTGGAGCACACGATACCTGTAAAAACAGTTTTTGAATATTCCCCTTTTGCATGCAAATGTAACATATGGTAAAATGATCACACTTAATCGTATTTCCCTGTTCTCAAGTACACTGATGTAGTTCATCGTGGGTTAAGGTGCCTTTAACTGAAAAAATGACAATATATAAACTTGACAAGCAATGGTGAACCTCAAATAAAAAATAAGCAATAAATAAATTCATAGCAATTGGAATAACAACATGCAAAACACAAAAGCTACAAAATTATACCCCAACCTAATACCTATTAAGTCATGGTGTGAAGGCATAAGTACAATACAGTTTAGAGACCATAAACAAGTTTTCCAGTTGGAGCTCCTACATACCATGCACTAGGCTTTTGTCTGCATGTGATAAAGGTGTTGGACAGAGGTCAGGGTTCTCGGGTGGGGGCACACAACAGCTGAACAGCACACTACCTAAATCAGCACACATACCAACACACTATACATTGGTGATGGCAAAGGTACAGTAGTGTGTATGTTACTGCAAACTCTCATTGCTTTGGGGGAAAAGTGACCAGATGCCAGCACCTCTGTGGTGCACTAAAGTTGACACATCCATAGTTTTGAAGCGGTCATGACAGGTGTCAACAGTTCCCATTTTGTGTGAACTGCTGAGTGGGAATGAAAGTCGTGTGTGCAGAGATGCACATTTGCTGGCCTCCTCCATGAGAGTGGTACTGTGAACTGGAAAGCTGCAGTGTCTGGTCTTTTAATGGAACCTGGAGGGAGACCATACCCCAGTCAGTTTGGGAAAAGGATTAGTGCAATTTTGCAAGTAACTCATCAGCTCGTGGCAGAAGCTATGTGCAGATAACATGACTGTGATAAATTTCATGTCTCCACAAAGTTGGAGGTGACACACCTGTTTGTTTATTTATTTAATGGTCGAAAAAAAATAAACAAAAATAATCATGTAGCCCACTCACTTGTCTAAAGCAGTTGAATTATGCCTGGTGACTCGAGAGATTCAGTTGTACTCATTCATGTAAGGACATGAAAAAAATGCAGTCAAGCCAAATTGTTACACTGATGTGTGCTATGAAGTTGTTCACACACCATAATCGCACAGAAAACAAATCCAAAAATTCAGAACACAATTAATCTAGGTCTTGATAAGGAACCAGATCTGACAAAAGATACATATTTTAATTTATAGAAAATTCAAAAGTAACAAAAGCATGGAACCCAAACAAATTTTTGGTGTCAGTATCATTAATAACCAAATACACATCTGCAGTCCGTTCAACGACATGAGCTATGGTGGACAGAAACAGAGTGAGAATTGTAATATGCTGCTCGTTTGTAGCTTAGCACATGGCATTTGATGGTTGCTGACGGAGGGAGCTGATTTGTGTGAGAGTCTGAGAGCTGAGGAGTGGAACAGTTGATATGGTGTTCACTTTTGGAGATAACGGTTTCTTCAGTGCAAACACTTAAATAAAAAGTTCATTCTAACCTGTAGACAATAATGAAATGGAATGAATGTCAAGGTCCATTCATATTGAGGAAGGCTGGGTGTGACAAATTGAAGCCATGTAGTTTTTGTTGTCCCACAACTCTCACCATCTGGGGGGCAAGCAGCCTCCTCACGCCACACAAAGTGAGAGGGATTTGTTGCAAGTGCCACACGGTTTCCTTGTCAGCATCATCATTGGGTTTATCCATCTCAGCTAGGCTTCCCAGCTTGAGCAGCTATGTCTTCATCTTGTGCCATGTGCAGAAATTGTTCACTGTAAATGGTGACGTTGCCTGGTTCTTCCATTTGGTAGGCTACTGCATGGGGGACTTGGACAATGACCAGTATTAAAAAGTTTTCTGCAGACAGATCTTCACTTCAAAGGGTTCTCTGATGAATATCCTTATTCGGCACTAGGCAGATGATCATATCATCAACTGCAAAGTCTGCGTTTGATTCTGTGGAGCTTTTAGGAACAAAGTGACACTTAGGGCCCTCAAACCCTTCAGCTCTGCTACCTAATCCTGATAAGACTGATGTTACTGCCTGCGTTACTGGTAAAACTCTACACAAGTGACACTGATTTGAATGCGCTCGTGGCTATAAGGTGATGACAAACTACACGTTTCATCAAAAGTGTGAGGCCAGTTCATTTAAAGCACAACTACTGTTGGACACATGGCAGGAGTGTGTCTTATTGTGGCTATTCGTCCCCAAAGGTGCATTGTATTATAATATATATACATCCCAAGTGAGACGTGCCTGCTAAACTCTCTATCAGCAGTTTTCACTGCGTCATATGTGTGGTTTAACAGGGCGATAAACCCATCAAATGAGTTTGTGAATGTACGTTCGCCCGCGTCTTCTATGAAA
This sequence comes from Schistocerca americana, assembly GCF_021461395.2. Classification (NCBI taxonomy): domain Eukaryota; kingdom Metazoa; phylum Arthropoda; class Insecta; order Orthoptera; family Acrididae; genus Schistocerca; species Schistocerca americana. The sequence goes on from NC_060128.1 coordinate 31,897,987, forward strand.
CCTCTCTCGCCTTCGACGTTGAAGACATCTTGCCATAGCGGATCGTTCGCCATAGCGCTAGGTGTCTTTGAGAGGTGTTGTGGCTTCGGGACGATTGGTGCAATCGGTTTCACAGCTCCCTCAATCACAGGAACCTGTGCAGGCTTCGGTTTCGGCGCTACCGTCCATGGCGCTGCTGGTTCAGACTCCTGTCGTGGTGCAGACTGCTGCGACGCACCTCGTCCGCGGCCCCTGCCTTCAATGGCTCTGAGCACTATGGGACTTAACATCTATGGTCACCAGTCCCCTAGAACTTGGAATTACTTAAACCTAACTAACCTAAGGACAGCACACAACACCCAGTCATCACGAGGCAGAGAAAATCCCTGACCCCGCCGGGAATCCAAACCGGGAACCCGGGCTTGGGAAGCGAGAACGCTACGGCACGACCACGAGCTAGCCGCTGCAGCTGCTGTGCTGTTTGTGCACGTTTTGCTTTGCCCGAGGAAGGATGACAGGCCGCGGCAAGGGAGGAAAGGGGCTCGGCAAGGGTGGCGCCAAGCGGCACCGCAAGGTGTTGCGCGACAACATCCAGGGCATCACGAAGCCCGCCATCCGCCGCCTGGCTCGCAGGGGCGGCGTGAAGCGCATCTCTGGTCTGATCTACGAGGAGACCTGCGGGGTGCTTGAAGGTGTTCCTGGAGAACGTGATCCGCGACGCGGTGACGTACACTGAGCACGCCAAGCGCAAGACTGTGATGGCCATGGACGTGGTGTACGCCCTGAAGAGGCAGGGGCGCACCCTGTACGGTTTCGGCGGTTAGGCTGCGTCGCAGCAGCAGGCGTTGGCCTTCCCGCGGCCGTGCTTGTGGGTGGGAGAGACTAGAAAACGGCCCTTTTCAGGGAAAGGAAAATAATTCCATGTTATGAAGTAAAAAGTGTTGTAAGATGATATGCTAACGATTTCACTAAACCTGAACCCAACAATGACTCTAGCTTTCAGAGTGTGGAATGCTTTATGTCCTCTCCGTTTCTTGAACTGAAATGTAAATTACATGTTACCTGTGGTCTTTCAGTGTATGAGATCACTTTGAATTATAGGAGAAGCAAACCCTTTAGTTTGTGTTTCAATTATCCTGAATGCAATGAGGTGTTGGTGTAGCCAGTTTTCATGTTTCACTTCTTCAGCAAAGTCGTTGTATGACATAAACCATCGTGGGTAGCACCTGTGATGGTGGAACCTGAACCATCAACGTAGCCACTAGTTTTTCCGAGGTGGCTATAGTAAATTGCTGGTGCCAGACAAGTGGTAGAGGTACCACATTCGTAGGTAAGATACAAGAAGAAAGTCACACAAACTGAGTGTTTGAAGGTTGTACTTGGTTACACTTGTTTTCTAACTGTGGACCCAATAAAACGTGTGGCTGTTAGAAATGGTCTAGTTAGTGAGTAAGGACGTGTCAGCATAAGTATGAGGTAGGTAGCAAATGAGAAACATTTGCCTGCCAAGGACAGCTCTGTTTCAGCTGCAGGCAATAGAGGTGCAGGATTGAGATCAGTGGCTTTTGTTCGGGACACAAAGCAAGTGAACAGTGCACTACTCTAATGAGCAATAGTGGTGGTGGAGGTGCAGCAGTGTAAGGGTTTCTACAGACTTCACATATGATTTCATTTCGTATGATACAGAATCTGGTTTCACCACATGATCTGTGTTCTCGTGTATTTCTGTTCCTGCTCAGAAATCTGTGTTTGGACTGCAAGATTTAAATGCATTTTACGTAAATTGCTCATACTGGCACTGTTCTCTTTTGCACTGGATTTTCATATTTTCTCATTTGTAAGGGAAAATTCCATATTAGCTAGTTTTGATGGAATATATGTGCATCTTCAGTATATTTCCTCACAGAGTGGATATGGAAATCTGCTTTTGAATTTCTTTACTTCTTGACATTGAGTATGCTTTGCAATCTTGTGGCTAAATCATTCTTCCATGTAACTGCTAAAAATGCAACAGTAGTTAGACAAATGTGTTCACACGTTGCTGGTAGTAGGCACAAAGAGTACATTTTTGTAGAAATGAAGATACAACAATCATCCTTCCACTAGGATAAAAATTTCAAAGGAAATAATACATTCTATTAATAAATAGTTCCCAAAACTTTAAGTCAAAACCTAATTTGAAAGAATTGTCGTTGTTGTTGTTGTAGTTGTTGTTGTAGTTGTTCCCTTCACTCATGAGACTGGTTTGATGCAACACTCCATGCTACTCTATCCTGTGCAATCATCATCTCCCAGTACTTACTGCAACCTACATCCTTCTTAATCTGCTTAGTCTATTCATCTCTTGGTCTCGCTCTACGATTTTTACCCTCCATGCTGCCCTCCAATACTAAATTGGTGATCCCTTGATGCCTCAGAACATGTCCTACCAACCAGTCCCTTCTTCTTGCCAAGTTGTGCCACAAACTCCTCTTCTCCCCAATTCTATTCAATACCTCCTCATTAGTTATGTGACAACCCATGTAATCTTCAGCATTCTTATGTAGAGCCACATTTTGAAAGCTTCTATTCTCTTCTTGTCCAAATTATTTATCGTCCATGTTTCACTTCCATACATAGCTACACTCCATACAAATACTTTCAGAAATGACTGCCTGACACTTAAATCCATACTCAATGTTAACAAATTTCTCTTCTTCAGAAACACTTTCCTTGCCGTTGCTAGTCTACATTTTATATCCTCTCTACTTCGACCATCATCAGTTATTTTGCTCCCCAAATAGCAAAACTCCTTTACTACTTTAAGCGTCTCATTTCCTAATCTAATTCCCTCAGCATCACCCGACTTAATTCGACTACATTCCATTATCCTCGTTTTGCTTTTGTTGATGTTCGTCTTATATCCTCCTTTCAAGACACTGTCCATTCCGTTTAACTGTTCTTCCAAGTCCTTTGCTGTCTCTGAGAGAATTACAATGTCATCAGCAAACCTCAAAGTTTTTATTTCTTCTCCATGGATTTTAATACCTACTCCAAATTTTACTCCTGAGTGATACGATTTCCAATCTATTTTTTAAGTGTTCATTTGTTAATGGAAATGGTAAATTCTTCAGAAAATTACATCAAATTTTTACGGTTCCTTTTGGTTTTGAAAGTGAATCCAAAATTTGGCAATTTATCCCAGATATGGTTAGCTTACTATAAAATAACACCATAGGCCAACTTTTTCTGATTTTGGAAACAGAATAACCTGTAATCATTTTATCTACAGTATCCACTCCTCCTTCAGTGTGAATGTAAAAAAATAATTGGCTTCCCTGTTTTGGGGTTGATATCATCCATGTCATGCATTGTAGATAGGAGTATCAGCAAACAGTTACTTCTTGGTTGGGTACAAAAAATGAATTCATTAGCTTGGAAGCAACATTTTGAAACTCCACATGTTGGTCTCTTAGATGCAAAATTCAAGAGGTATCTCCCTTTCCTTCTTGTGAGGAGTGTGTAGAATGGTCAATTTTTTCTCCAACATGTCCTCCACTACAGGCAGTTTGTGTGACAATTGTCAATGATGACATTTCTGTGTGTATCTTTGATGTCACTGACAAGCCTTCCTACAATTATTGCTGGGCTGTTTGTTACTAGAAATGGTCCATCTAGCTGCTTTCATACATATACTTCAATATTACTGGTATAAAACCTTTTTGTCACTCATGGCACATATTTTAATTGAATATTTTGTGGGTTTGTGTGGTGTATATATAGGGTCCAGGAGTAGCAGCCTCTAAACAGAGTCAACATTTCATGGACTGTAACACAATCAGCAGGATTATAGAATCACTTCACGTTGACTGCAAAGGAATGTGGACATTTTCTGACAGCAGTTATGCTGTCAAGTTTTTTTCCTTTCATTTGGAGTGGAAATGTCAGCAAATCTCATAGAATGTATTACAAGCAGAAATCTCTCGTAGCCCATTATGGCATTCAGGATATTCATATGTATACTGCCTGACTCCAGAAATTCTTTTACATTTACATGCTGACCTTTCTCTATACTTGTCAAATGCAAAATGCCAAATATTGGCATAATTTCATGACTATCCATGGCTATAAAATCTCTTGTACATTTTTATTTTTTTTCAAGGTTGTCATGATTGTATCCCTTACTACCAAATATACTATCTGCAATATTAGTGCCAAAAAGCTTGAAAAACACAATTTCATTAGAGAAATCTTTTTAATAGCTTGTGAGACGGGGTGACTTGGAGAGTATGTACGTAGGTGTAGATGTATACAAAATGAAACAACGTGTATCAGATACCATCCCCATATATCATCATGATGTAAAAAGTGATTGCTACAAAGTCTGCTCTGTTTAGCCTGTCTAGTGGCTTATAGTGCTTCCTCTGGATTACAGGGTCCTGGGTTCGATTCCTGGGCCGGTTGGGTATTTTCTCCACATGTGGACTGTGTTTGTATAGTTTTCATCATCATTCATGAAAGTGGTGAGATTGGATAGAGTAAATTTAAGGATTTGTACAGGCACTGATAACTGCCCAGTTGAGCACAACACAAACAAATCATCATCATCATGTGTTCTACCCTGTCTGTTGACTCAACTATCACCTGTGTCATCATCTTTGTAATTGTTGTCATTGGTGGTGTTGCTTTCGTTGTTATGAGGTACTGTCTCCCACAGGATTATTTCCTCATCCTGCAGATCCAATCTCGACAATTTTTTTCTACTCATAGCCATTTCTACTGAACCTACTGCCATAATTGTTGTCATTGTGCATTTTTGGCATCTGAGGCTACTGATCTCTGAATCGTACTCATTTAGAAATCTTCGTCTTTGATTTCCAGTTACTTGGTCTGTATGGCTGTGGCAACACCTATACCTTCCATAAGTGACGGAAGAATGACGATCAAAAATTCAAGTCGTAATACTCCAGTTTTTGTAGATACCTTTGAAATGCTTAAATATTATCTTTGCAATAGCTTGCTTGTATAATGTGCCTTAACTGTAGGTGAGACATTCAAAAATTTACTTACAAGGTACATGCACTGACATACAAATTTCTGCCCATGAGCCTAAGATGCGTGAGCCTATTTTGAAAATTGCTCTTGTTACACATTAACAGCCTTTGTGAAGTGTCACACTATCTTTGTGTGCAGCCCATAAATGAGCAGCAGCAGGCTGACAATGTGATAGCAGTGCAGCGGAAAGTGACAAATGTAAGCTGTCCTAATTTTAATCTGACCATAATTGAGATATCTTGTCACAAAACACAGTTTCCAGATTTTGTCCATGTTGTCTTCAGTCGAAAGTATGGTTTGATGCAGCTTTCTTTAACAACACACAGATACCGTTTACTGTGAGCTTTATTTTTGAACTGCTGAAATTGATTAGGGCTTCTTGTTCACTTAAATAATCTACCCTTAAAATTGTGTGTTGTGTAAGGAGTGCAATAGTGAGAAAAGTTGCTGCTAACTTAGGTCATTGCCACATGTAGTTCAAAGTAATTCACATTCAACCTTTCCTCCTCCCTCACAATTGTTCCCTTAAATTTCATTATTGGTTGTAATTGATTTGGCCAGACGCCATCTTTCTCGCACCTACCATATGCAATATCACTAAAAGAGCGAAACCAGTTATTCATAACCCTGCCCTCTGTCCTCACTGTTGTCAATTACCACTCGGCTTGTCACTGTTGGGAGAGACTTACTCTCGAATGATTATTTCCTGGGGTCATGAATGTAACCTTAACAATCTTAACATTATATGCCACTGATCTCTGCTAGTAATGGCTGTTTTTGCTGAACTTAACTGACATAATTGTTTTTATTCCTTTGTGGGGGTACAAGAGCCAATGCGTGTGGCAGTTGGATGGTATATAAATATCATAACCAAGTGAAATTCTGTTATTTGGTCTGTATGGCTGAAGCAAAACATTTGAGTGCCCTCCATAGCTACTCGACATTATCAGTCAGGAAACAAATTTAACAAATTCTGGTGCAATGGTTTTCTGATATCATGTGTCTTAGACTTACAAGTAAGTTAGACAAATATGTGATAACCAGTTGTGCAGGACTACATGGATTGTCAGAAACTATTATTTCTTTGGAACCATGTATCTGAGGAAATGGGCAAGACTTCTAAACAGTCAGATTGTTGGAAATTTGAGTGTGATGTTGTTTGGTATCAGCTTACACTGGTTGTAATCAGTAGGTCGAAAGTAACACATGACAGGACATCTAAGGAAGAGGCCACATGCTGATACACAATTCCACTTCTAAGGAGCTGCACATCAACCTTAATATTGTGACAGGTAGGGCACAAGAGAGCCATTGAAGTCTTTTACCTGCAAGTTTTTTGTGATATATCGAATTGTACGACGAATATTTTACCTCTGAAAATGATCGTACTCAGAGGAGCTCGTCGTAATGTTGGGAGTCGTGGTGTTCATTACGGCACCCATCATTGCTTGCTACCACTGTACTATCCTCTGTTGATGACCAAAATTGTGTTCCACCTCCATCAATTGAACTAGAAGAATGTTGATTAAATTGGGTTCTGAGTCTGATGGCATGGGGGATCTGGCACCCCTGGCATCATCATGGGGTAGAATTCTCCTGAGGTCACTCCTTTTACTACTCTTTAATTACTTTAAAGTACTGGAGCATTAGAGGACTTACCTGCTGCAGCAGTAGGATCTGACAAGGAACCAGCAGCTGTGGGACCTGTTGTCCATATCTCATTCATCTGTTGGCATTTGTCAGGTTACTGTGCAACCTAATGCTTTTGTTCATAGTAACAAAATTGTAAAGCGAAAATAAGCAAATGAAACTAGAGTAGTGTATGTGTTCTCCAGTGGTTATATAGTAACAACCTACATACTGAGACTCTATGAAGTGCTGTTAGTTTTTGGGGAATACTGAGTGGGCTGTGGCATGAATCGGAGTTCAGATTGAGGAGTGAAGCATGCAGGATAATTGGTGAGGTTATGAAAACCACTTTGCCATCTTATTAACTATAGTGTTTAGCACATCTGCCTAATGAGCAGGGGGATTGGGTTCAAATCCTGCCTTTCACAATTAATTTTTATTCTTTTGAGTCTCCATGTATATATCATTGGTGTTTGAGGCCTCTGGAACTATATAGTTCCACTCGAGTAAATTATGTTGCTTTAGTGTTTTCACTACTAACGTAGGTGTCTGGTTGCATAACCTTCCATTGTGCCCTAAAGAAATATGAGAATCACAAGGGAAAGTCGATGACTATATTGCAAAACACCAATAAATGTCGAATATTAAACCGGATGATATGGTAACAGGCTATTAGGATAGGGATGTACTGACAACTACAGAGGTTAATATTATAGATAGTGTAATAAATGTGATTTGAAATAGCAGTGCAGTCAGAAGAAGCAGAGCGTGTACAGGCAGCATTGAGCATATGCCAGTGTCCTTGTGCTGTGTGCCACAACTTTGACAGGAAAAATTATTCACTTTTAATAGTTATTGCTGAATTGCTATTCAGTACAAAAAATCAGTATTCAGAATGAATACACATTACCAAGTTCCAAACCGATGCACTGACCACTTCAGCACACAGGTGACACATCATATGCTGAAGCTCTTAATGCATTACCCAGGCAAGAACAGCGACCAAAAGACGCCGACACATGCTCGACCTGCTCCCTCCTCAACTATCTTGCCAATGACATCCTTCATCCACAGTTAGCGCATGCGTGACCACCATTCCAAATTTCATATTGATTTTCATATATCGCAAATGTGAAGAACACAGTTCAGATAGTAGTAACTGAGCACCATTAGTTGTTGTTGTTGTTGTTGTTGTTGTTGTTGTCTGCAGTCCTGAGATTGGTTTGATGCAGCTCTCCATGCTACTCTATCCCGTGCAAGCTTCTTCACCTCCCAGTACCTACTGCAGCCTACATTCTTCTGAATCTGCTTAGTGTATTCATCTCTTGGTCTCCCTCTACAGTTTTTACCCTCCACGCTGTCCTCCAATACTAAATTGGTGATCCCTCGATGTCTCGGAACATGTCCTACCAACCGATCCCTTCTTCTAGTCAAGTTGTGCCACAAGCTCCTCTTCTCGCCAATTCTGTTCAATACCTCCTCATTAGTTATGTGATCTACTGATCTAATCTTCAGCATTCTTCTGTAGCACCACATTTCGAAAGAGTCTGTTATCTACTTGTCTAAACTATATATCGCCCACATTTCACTTCCATATGTGGCAACACTCCATACAAATACTTTCAGAAACGACTTCCTGACACTTAAATCTATACTTGATGTTAACAAATTTCTCTTCTTCAGAAACGCTCTCCTTGCCATTGCTAGTCTACATTTTACATCCTCTCTCTTCGACCATCATCAGTTATTTTGCTCCCCAAATAGCAAAACTCCTTTACTACTTTAAGTGTCTCATTTCCTAATCTAATTCCCTCAGCATCACCCTCCTTAGACTACATTCCATTATCCTTGTTTTGCTTTTCTTGATGTTCATCTTATACCCTCCTTTCAAGACACTGTCCATTCTGTTCAACTGCTCTTCCAAGTCTTTTGCTGTCCCTGACGTTCGCCGATGACATTGTAATTCTGTTAAAGTTTTTATTTCTTCTCTGTGGATTTTAATACCTACTCCAAACTTTTCTTTTGTTTCCTTTATTGCTTGCTCAATATACAGATTGAATAACATCGGGGATAGGCTACAACCCTGTCTCACTCCCTTCCCAACCACTGCTTCCCTTTTATACCCCTCGACTCTTCTATCTGCCATCTGCTTTCTGTAGTAATTGTAAATAGCTTTTCGCTCCCAGTATTTTACCTCTGCCACCTTCAGAATTAGAAAGAGAGTATTCCAGTCAACATTATCAAAAACTTTCTCTAAGTCTACAAATGCTCGAAATGTAGGTTTGCCTTTCTTTAAACTTTCTTCTAAGATAAGTCGTAGGGTCAGTATTGCCTCACATGTTCCAACATTTCTACAGAATCCAAACTGATCTTCGAGGTCAGCTTCTCAGTTTTCCCATTTGTTTGTAAAGAATTTACATTAGTAATTTGCAGCTGTGACGAATTAAACTGAGAGTTCGGTAATTTTCACATCTGTCGATGCCTGCTTTCTTCGGGATTGGAATTATTATATTCTTCTAGAAGTCTGAGGGAATATCGCCTGTCTCATACATCTTGCTCACCTGATGGTAGAGTTTCATAAGGACTGGCTCTCCCAAGGCTGTCAGTAGTCCTAATGGAATGTTTTCTATTCCCGGGGCCTTGTTTCGACTTAGGTCTTTCAGTGCTCTGTCAAACTCTTCATGCAGTATCATATCTCCCATTGCATCTTCATCTACATCCTCTTCCATTTCCATAATATTGTCTTCAAGTACATTGCCCTTGTATAGACCCACTATATACTCCTTCCACCTTTCTGCTTTCCCTTCTTTGCTTAGAACTGGGTTTCCATCTGAGCTCTTGATATTCATGCAAGTGGTTCTCCTTTCTCCAAAGGTCTCTATAATTTCCCTGTAGGCAGTATCTATCCTACCTCCAGTGAGATAAGCCTCTGCATCCTTACATTTGTCCACTAGCCATCCCTTCTTAGCCATTTTGCACTTCCTGTCAATATAATTTTTGAGATGTTTGTATTCCTTTTTGCCTGCTTCATTTACTGCATTTTTATATTTTCTCCTTTAATCAATTAAATTCAATATTTCTTCTGTTATCCATGGATTTCTACTAGCCCTCGTCTTTTTACCTACTTAATCCTCTGCTACCTTCACTATTTCATCCCTCAAAGCTACCCATTCTTTTTCTACTGTATTTCTTTCCCCCATTCCTGTCAATTGTTCCCTATTGCTCTCCCTGAAACTCTGTACAACCTCTGGTTTAATCAGTTTATCCAGGTCCCATCTCCTTAAATTCCCACCTTTTTGCAGTTTCTTCAGTTTTAATCTACAGCTCATAACCAATAGATTGTGGTTAGAGTCCACATCTGCCCCCTGGAAATGTCTTACGATATAAAACCTGGTTCCTAAATCGGTCTTACCATTATATAATCTGATACCTTTGTGTATCTCCATTCTTTGTAGGTACATATTACATTTTATATTCTACATGAACTGAAAATGTGATAGCTGCTCTGTAGATCATTTTTACTCTTCTTATGTTTTATTCATTTATCTTTCTCATAAATGTTAATCCACAAATTGCTGTTTGAATGAATATAAAAGCAAAAACAGGTTAAATTCTGTAAATAATGGAGGTACTGCCAGTGATGTAAACACGGTAGTGACACAGGTCAACACCATAGAGATGGGAAATAAATGCTACTACTTCTTCCAGGTTTCAAAATAAAAGGAGGTGAGAGGTAAACTTTTTGTGTTTTACATTTGCTAATTAGGCTCCCACACTTCGTTGTTTGGCGGCGGTGGTGGTGGGGGGGGGGGGGGGGGGGGTGATAGTGAATGCAGTGATGTAAAATGTTCAGCCACATTTTGAAGGCTCCTGCTCTTCTACCATCATTGAGCACAATTTTTTTCTTTTTTTTCTTTTTTTCTTTCTTTCTTTTTTCTTTCTTTCTTTTTTCCTAACAAGAAAATAATGCTTCCATTAAAACCATTGTCTGCATCAGGAACACCATATTTTTATTATTCCTCTTAAGAATTTCAACCACCACCTACTCCCATCTGGTATTACACACAAAATTTTCTCTAAGATGCTCACCTCCTAAATTTCTCTCAACAAGAATTATCACTTGGTTTTGCTGAGATATTATTTTTGTTGTACTGGTATACACTGAATTTAAAAATCACAACCTTCAAATTCTAACTCTCAATTGGTTTAGTCTGCTGGATAGTAGTCCCCAATTTAGTAAGAATCAAAGTGTATTATTATATGTGACAATATGACATCCCAGTAACAGCAAAACTTTGCCATGGAAAGTGCATCTCTTCCAGTAACTATGTACTACGTCTCCCAGTGAGTGATTGAGTTTGTGAGTACACTAATTGTGAATGCTACAGTGAAATGTTAAATGACTCAGTTACCCTCACAGTTTCCTGCACCAAGGGAAAAATAAACAAAAACAGTTGTTGTTGTTGTGGTCTTCAGTCCTGAGACTGGTTTGATGCAGCTCTCCATGCTACTCTATCCTGTGCAAGCTTTTTCATCTCCCAGTACCTACTGCAACCTACATCCTTCTGAATCTGCTTAGTGTATTCATCTCTTGGTCTCCCTCTACGATTTTTACCCTCCACGCTGCCCTCCAATACTAAATTGGTGATCCCTTGATGCCTCAGAACATGTCCTACCAACCGATCCCTTCTTCTGGTCAAGTTGTGCCACAAACTTCTCTTCTCCCCAATCCTATTCAATACTTCCTCATTAGTTATGTGATCTACCCATCTAATCTTCAGCATTCTTCTGTAGCACCACATTTCGAAAGCTTCTATTCTCTTCTTGTCCAAACTATTTATCGTCCATGTTTCACTTCCATACATGGCTACACTCCATACGAATACTTTCAGAAACAAAAACAGAACCAATGTAGAAATTTTGCTTAAATTAGAATGATGAAGTATCGGTGCCTTACACAGCTGGTTTTTTTAATTAACTTAAATGCTTCTTGATGTTCCTTATTCCATTTTCAAATGGAGATGGACTTGTGAAGATGAAAAACTTTGAGGTTGAAAACTGTGATAGAAATTACATATACTGTGTGACTTTCAGTTGTCTACAGTATTTTGGCGCAGGAAATTTTCCCTCTGGTTCTATTTTTGTCAGATCAGATATGATCCTGCACAAAGAAATGTGCCCAAGGAAATTGTTTTGTGACTTGGTGAATTCTTTTTTATCCATCTTTAATGTGACTCGTGCTACACTAAATGCTTAAATTACATAGCACAGTGTGTCTAAATGTTCTCCCTAAAGGCAGCACTAATTAGAATATGACCCACATAATGCTGAGTGTGTCAATTCTTCTCTTAGAACTTCTGTGAGTTCTGTCATAAAGGCTACTGATGATCCTGACAGACTGAAGGGTATTCGTTTAAACTCGTAACATGTTCCATTCAACAGAAAGCCTGTGTTTTTCCAGCTATACTTTCATCTTCCAGTTGGTCACATTGCACAGTAAACCACATCACTGCACCATGAGCATCAGTTAGTAAATTCGCACTGCCATCCCTTTGTGCTACAGTGGGGATCGGATTAGAACATTCACTATCTCAGTGTTAAATTACCTGATTCTCCAACTTACCCTTAATTACTTTAACTACTGCTTTCTAGGGCAAGGGTACTGGATACAGTATGCTATGGAATGACTCACGATTCTTAACTACAGTCTTACAAGTGCAACATCTGATCAGACCAGGTGTTTTTAAAATATATAGACATTAATATTTTTACCTGTTTCTTCCATTTAGCTAGAGGCATGTCCACTAATGTTTGAATCATACTGTGAGGATTAGTGAGAGCATCTTCATCAATATTATTCTCCTGGAACTCGGTATCTTCCTCAGACTTACTTAAAGTTGCAGTTCCCCCTTTTGTCGAAAATGAATAAGCTCATATTTATGATTGCAGCTCCCTAATGGTCTCCCTTGTTGAATCCTGAAACACTCTTCTCTTGTGTTCCCTCCACTAGTCAGACAGAAATGAAGTGTAGGGGAATGCATTTACAAAGCTATTCAGAATCGGTCAATTCTGAGAAATAAACTGATATTAAGTGATCCAAAAATGAATTCCCTCTGCTCACACATACTTTCCTGAATTCTGAATTTTAACAGTGCCTGGTCTTCAATTATACAGGGTACTTTTCCAGCTCCATATTATGTGAAAATCAACACCTATTTCTTTCAGGCACTGTTTATATTGTATATGTTTTACAGATTTTTTTGTTGATATCAGATTATGCAGCACACTTTCTAAATAAATTAGAAGTATTTTCAATATTTTTGAACCTGCTTAAGGTTATTCAAAAAGATTACATAGAAACTGATGCAACTCTTTTTTTCCCAAAATGCTTCCTCAAATTGACATGCCATTTTAATCCAATGTTGCACATTTGAAGGAGACCAAATTTTTACCAGATATGCATGATATTATGGCTGAGGTGCTAGACCTATTTAATTCCACCTATTATGTATATTACAAGTATGGAAACATTGTATCTTACATTTTAACCTTTACAATTTTTATCCTAATAAAAATGTTACATTTTCTATAATTTAGTTGATTCTGCAATATACCTTATACCTACTACGTAACTATCAACTATTACAAGTTAAAGAAAAATATTAGAGCAATGGTATATAACTCGAGGAAATATTTGTACTTGAAATCTGAAAAATACAGGTTGTGGGAAGTTGTGAATGAAGATGAGTCCAATTAAATCGTGCCTCAGAACATTGCTGAAGCATATTATTCACCTTGCAGCATTTATTCATCTTCAAGCTCCCTCTTGGCCGTCCTTTTAGCACCTCTTGCTTCTTAGGTAACTTCAAGAGCTGAATCTTTCAGCTTCTTGTACCCATTGTCCATCACACACAAGCAATTGATTTTCCATATTAGATACACATTTTATGCCTAAATTTCTCAGAGCTTCCAACCTTCCTATTACTCCATCATTAAAACATATCACTGCATCTAGTACACCATTTTTAATGTATTTAGTCTTAGAAAAACATTGTTGCGTAATCCTTCCCATACGCAATGGTTGAAACTTTCATTTTTATTATGAGTGCCCCCATGAAGACATTTACTAAGCAAAACAAGGTCACTCACATCTCTAAAAATTGGTTTTATTTTATTCATAACATGCTCAGGAAGAGAATGCTTATAACAATATATCTGATATTTTTTTTTCTTTATTGTAACCACACCAAGAATCTGCTCCCCTAGGGCAAAGTCCATGAACAGGGTGGTCATCTGTGGGCAACTCGTAAAAGTAGGTAGCCCATACAGCTTTTCTCATTGCTGTAACATCTTCAGAGTTGTTATGGACTGACCTTTAGATGACATGCACCTCTGAATGAAGGTCTATTTCAGTTTCTGTCAATCTGCTTTGGCCAGACAGAGATTTTCCATCCGATAGCAACTTTCCTTTCGTTTCTCATCATAGCTTCCTCAATCTAGCACCCATCCTCTTCTGCATATTTCCACAACACTCAAGTTTAATGACTTCAGTGTCTATGGTGACACCTTAGTAACAAATTTTGTTGAAAGCTTTAGAGTCCCCATCACCTAGGCACTTCGTATATGTAACATTATAAGTGGGCACCGACCTCTGAAATATTTTTTAGAGCTCCATCACACTCCGTACCACCACTATAACCACCATAATTCTTAGAACACTGACGTTCAATACATACTTCAATGTTACCATCACAGGTGTGGCAGTTCTTAGATAAGCACTAATCAACAACTACTTTTCCATTCTCCAGAGAAGTACCACTTAAAACACCATTCAAGAAACAATGTCCTTGACATTGCTGTTGCACTTGATGGGACATGGCGATGTCCCTGGTTCCACTAATATTTACAGTTTCTTTAACTGCACATTTTGTAGATGCCTTAGGCACAACTGTCAAGGCACCTAAAAGTATTTTTATGTACTTGTTGAACCTAGTTTGAGGAAGAGGAAGGTCCATCAAACCACAAAATGTTCGAGTAGCCTTTTCCCTTTTTGTATTGCACACATGCAGGCACTAACTTTAGATTCACACCATATGTATTATGCACAATGTTCAAAGTCATTTTTGAGGTTATTTATTGGAGGATGTACACAGAACAGCTACTTTTGATGCTAAACCCTTCCTGCTACCTTGTTGTTCAGTTATTTCCAGACAGCCTACACCATCACGCTGCTTACATTTCCCCACTTCCTTTATCAAAGAAGAAAAAAATGCCCTCATCACCAACAACAAATCCACTACAGACAGCATCATTGTTAACAAAAAATTTTAATCACTGGGAGGCATGGTGGGAATTTCTCCCCAAAGAAATGATACATAAGTTACTTTCAACAGTGTGGCTTGCTTTGTCATTTATGTAGCACTTGGGCAACAGACATTCAGTAACACGTGCGTAAACTGTTTCAGCAGAACAGTGGTAAATACTAACAAAGATAATCATTTACAGACACTAGAAACCTGCACTGTTACTAACATATACAATGTATCATACGAATAATCACTGGAAACAGAAAGTTCACTGTTCTTCCCAAAATAATACTGGTTTTTGCAACAGAAATAAAGGGGGTGTGGTGGCATACATGTCCATAACTTTAAAATTTGCTATATGTAGGTCATTTTTCATTTGAAACCCTATAATGTACATATATCAATGTAATCTGGAAAGACTATAGAATTTAATAAAGTCATTAAAAAATTTAAGTTTTTCGACCAATTAAAAGTACCCAGTATCCTTAATGGGTTTACTTTGATTGTTTACAGCAATGGCAATATGCAAATTATTAACAGGAAATACCGAAAATGCAATGAGGTAGATTTTCCATAATAATTCCCTTTCTCCCCAACGAAATGGCTGTTACATCCATAATTCAGCATATTTGGACCTCCACAAAAGGCATTAAAATGTATTTATGATGCTGTGTTTCCTCCCTCTATAAATCTTCTTTCACTTCAGTGAAAGGTTTGCACTTGGTAGTGTTCATTGTGACTTCTGATCCATTTCCGACAACTTCAGTTGTGGAGTGACCCATTTCCAAAGCTTTTTTTAGTTTGCTGAATGACGACTTCTCATATTATGACTTGGGCTTGTGGAAATTCTAGCCATTATTTTTGCACTCTTTCTCTGGCATATGTTGGAATTTTTGGTTTTTAATCCTGTTGCTTTTCACAAAACCAAAATTTGTTTAAGAATGTGGCTTAAAATTCTTCACCTTTGGAATAATTTTTGGTTACACAAATGACCCAGATATGTGCTTAACATTACATGTGGCTAATGCATGTGTCTATTTTGCCCTGTTTCGTTTAATGTCTCTGAAATAAATGGATGAACTGTTTGAACCCAACCATGGCATACATCCTGTGGCCTTTTTTGATTGTCCTGAAAGTTGCGTTATCTACAATTATTTGAGTTGCATTATCAATGTTAGTCTCTACTTTGCTTAATGCTGCGTTAATGTTGTGCAGTAGAAGCCCTCTATTTATTCCATCGACACTTCCTCATAGTGTATGACTTGCTGGTGGATTTCATTTTCTCCAGTGCACACTACCACTCACCCACAACCTCTATTGACATTTTTTGCCATGTGTGCTACTGTACATTAATGCTGTCGGGGATATTAGATTCAAAGATGTATGGGTACTGCTCCCTTCTTTAGTTACAGTGGTACTTTGTAACTATGACATCACTTTCTAGTCACTTTCTTCTTGCACATAGCTGATCTCCATTATTTGTATGACTTAATTGTTGGACAACCATGTTAACATGCATAAACAGTATCTTTCCTAGAATTAGGCCTTTGGTTCAACTAATGCTTCAATGTTTAGTTGACATGTTTTAATACTTGGTCTCACTTCTGTAGATGTTTGGCACAGGTAAAGAGCTCTTGATGAGTCATAGCTTTCTTGATGTATGTACTTCTCATGTAGTTGGGAGATTAGCCAGTTGTGTTCTTTTTTGTAGTACCACCCAGGGATCACATGGAGAGTCCTTTGAGGTTGACACATGCACTTGTGAAGCTACATTGACCCCTGATATAGCTAACAAGCTTCATAACTGACAGAAGGTTAATAAAAGTTTATCTTATGTTGGATAAGTAGTTTATAAACATATATTACAACATATATTACAACATAGTAAATATCTATTAAAAACTAAATTACATAACTTTCTCTTGAATCACTATTCCATAAGATTTTCAGCTCGGTGGGAAGGAGGTCGAGAATTTTTACAGCAGCATACATAGCATCTCGCTGCAGCAGAGACAGTGTACATAATTCTTTGTTTAGTGCCACACCTGTGAGCTGCTGAGTTCTGTCACAAAGGATCCAGTCTCCAGGAACACTATACATTAGAGAAAATAAGTGTTGAGAAGCAGTAGCAAATATTCTCAGCAGTTTGATTAAGGAAGAGTTCCCCCAGGGCATATTTCTATGTCACACTATAGAGTGCACAGAAGCAGAATAAGCTACCTGTCTGACCCCTTCATCATCCAGAATGAGAGAACAAAAGCTGCTGAGCTGACACTCTGCTCAGCGTGATAAATGTGACATTACTTGCATGATTTGCAGTGGATGTCAATGCCCAATAACTTGATGGTATCAACTGATAATATGCTGGTTATTCAGTGTCACTGGGTGTTTTGTCTGGCTTTTTGTGAGTTCATGTAAATTGCATAAAATTTAACATGTTTATATTGGCAGGAAGGGAGTTAATGAACCTGTTACAAAAGTTTTGTGAAATGTTATTGGAGACTGTGTTTGACAGATATTCTGTTACAATGATGATGTCATCTGTAAACATGGTACATTTCCACTATACACCATTCACTACTGCAGGCAGATCTTAGCATAAATCAGAGATGCTGAAGGACTCTGATGGACAGAAGGTGTTTCTTTACCCAAACTCTGTTCCAGCTGTACTACTAGATGACTTATCAGGTTCATGACACACAGTACCAGTTGCATGTAGCCTATATAAGTGCTTTCTTTGATTTTCAGTATTTAATACAAATGCAGAGTGAATTTAAATCCCTGCCATAATTTAGTACTTATTTGTTGCAACAAAAGTTTTACCCTGTAGGACGAGTATTACAGTCGGAAACTGTGCATGCACGTCTTGCAGCAGTGTTGCTAGAGTTGCGCTATTTATACATACTGTAAATATCCAATGTTTCATAGTGAGAGCACTTTGTGATTTCCAAAAACTTCAAACATAATTTCAAACTTCTCCTAAATGCTAAATGTCAGAACATACTTGTCCATTTGCAAAGCAGTCAGAAGTATGAAGTTGTTATATACATTGTAGTTTGATTCCTTAAACATACTGAGTAAG
Source organism: Schistocerca americana (assembly GCF_021461395.2). Taxonomy (NCBI): domain Eukaryota; kingdom Metazoa; phylum Arthropoda; class Insecta; order Orthoptera; family Acrididae; genus Schistocerca; species Schistocerca americana. Next base: position 31,916,017 of record NC_060128.1, read on the forward strand.
TTTTATATGGAAGATACTTATTGTGCATCATAAATTGAGCATATTTTTACAATAATGTGGCTCGTGACTCATGCCTGAAATTCTCTTATGCAGATGTAACAATAGTATATATCCTAAATGATTACTAAGTATTATTAGAAGTTTCAGTTATAGGTTTCTCTTCTAACTGTACTTCACAGATAATTAATGGATACACGTGTTGGCTGAAATGTATTGTGCCATTGTCCTAATAATCAGAATGTTAGTAGTACATGCATTAAAACTTGAAAAAGCAGTTCATGATGTACATACATTTCTACTAAGCTGCAATCTTTCAAGATTGACAGAGCACTTTACTATACTAATATGATGCATATTTTATAATACTAAAGTATGAGATGGCAATCGTGAGTGACTGGATATGATCAGTCGTCTCACTGCATACAGTTGTTGCTAACATTCCAGTAAGTGTTTATACCATTTTGGTCTATTTTAGAATGTAAGATTCAACTGACACTAATTGGCACAGCAGAAAACTATGTAATGTGCCTTGGCATACAGTATCGGAAGACTTGTATATTGTTTTTTAATGTGTCTGTGGTGGAAATTGGAAGAGCTGATTAATCCCTCATTCTGTGTGTTGATGTTACTGGTAGATTCGATTAGTTGTAGTTTACACATGATCCAGTATGGTTCTGAGGTGAAAGGACAGGATCTTCATTCTTAAATTATACTAGGTATGGATATTTTCACATACTGTACTGCTCCTTCCTTTGTATTTGATACAGAACATACTGTTGTTCATGTGTGCCTGTGTGTGTGTGGGCTGTTCATTATCTGTATATCACATTTCATGGAACATGGTGCATATTTTCCAGTGCAGTCTACAGTGGACGATGTTTTCTTTTACAAAATGATTATCATATTTGGAGGCTGCGGACGTGCATATAATCAAACTTGTTAAATGTAGCTACCATAACTGCTGGTCAAGAAGGTATGGGAGTTTGTTAATGACATTGTAAATATGATTGTTATTAGTTTTTAAATTTTATTTATTCATAGAAAACTTACTTTAGCATAATTTAGAAACTCAGAGGAATTTGTGGAATGTTATATTTACCATGTGTTAGGTAACCTGTGTATACAGGCAATTAACATATTTTGTGTTGATTAAATTGTTATCTGCGCATTTTCATACCATTACCACAATAGCAGTATGTTTCCCTAAAATTCTAGTTTCTCTCAACTTTGATATTTCCGTATGATGCTTTTCTGTATAATGACAGTCTGCATTTGTAACCCAATGTAGGAGGGGCATTCACTAAGTAATGGAACATATTTCTATTCATGTTTCTATTCCAGTTCAAAAAAATGTGCACAAAACGTCTTTGGATATGATGAAACTATAGGAGCTGAAGTAGGAATATTCCACAAAGTTCCATTAAGTGGCAGCACTAATTGTGCCTTAAAAATTGTTTGTAACAGAGGTATGTTCCAAGCAGGGACCTGTTGAGTTTTCAGTGCAAAAGCAGACCATCACAGTTATTCATAGGCACTTGCAGTTGTGACTCTGCTGTGTCGGAACATGCAAACACTCTGATGGTGATCTGGCAATCACAATGGATGGAACAATCTTGTTTCTCAGCTGGACATCTCTGTTGTTAGTGCAGACACAGTTGTCCACCAGTTAGGGTAATCAAAGATGTGCCCTGCTCTGTTCCGGCAAACTAGAGATGGTAAACACCAACGAACGACCATCTGTGCCAAACAGACTGTGCATTAGGAGGGTTATAGTGATAATTTTTGTTGAATTTGTCAGACGGTGAAGCACTTTGAACTGAGAAACAAAACAGCAATCCACAGAGTAGTGCCACATCACCTCCTCTGAAGAAAAAGTTCAAAGCTGCATCCTCAACCAATGAAGTCATGGTGGTGGTCTTCTGAAATTTTGAAGTTGTTATTCTTTGTGCTTACCTCCATCATAATGTAGTGTTCTGCACTACCATCAGGAAGTTGACAAATAACTTCAGCATGTAGATCACCACAAAAATTGAAATGAACTTTTCCTTCTCCATGGCATGGCAACACTGCACCAAGTCTGCACACGTTAGAGGAGCACACATACTTCATTGGGACAAAGAAACAAAAGCCAGAAGGTGCGATATCCAGACTGTTGTGTGGACAAGGAAGAACTATCCATTGAAGGACGCTCTCTACAGAAAGCAGTGTGTGGATGATAGGGTAGTTGTTGAAGCAACAAGATGGCACCAATGTCAATCAGTAGATTGGTGTCGCACAGGTATACAAGGCCTCCCAGAAAGGTGGCATAAGGCCATCAAATTGAACAGAAATTATGTTGAAAACTCAGGTTTTGTATCAAAGATGATAGGAAATAATATGGTGTTACGGAATCCTGAATAGAACCAACCTGCTTTCTGAAAAATTGTTGCATTACTTACTGTATATCCCTCATACAATTAATTGAGCATTTTAGACAATCCAATGTTCCAATTTAGTAATGTAGGACATACTATTTTGTGTATTATGATCAGCTCACACAAGCTGCATAGTTATTTAAATTGTAATAGGTGCTAATAATTCCTTTTAACACTTATTATTTAATGTTAGCTGAGGTGTAGCCTGTACTGACTACAGATGCTTGTTAGATGTTAAATTTCATTAATGTGTCTGTGTTGTAAAAATAAAATTTCAAACAATTTAATATCAGCAAGGTACCAGTTACTTGGAAGGAATATCTAACAGCATACATCAGTGCATAAAGTGCTGTTATATTTTTGAATAATTTAATGTTACACTTCTGTATATTTACCCATTGTTAATTGTACCATGACCAAACAATGTACATGCAATGTTAGGAAACATGGTATTGCCAACTTGTTGGCTCAGCATAAACATGTGAATCTCACAGTATTAAATTTGACATGATCTTTGGTTTTAAATGTGGTCAAATACCACTTGCCATAAACAGAACAATCATGTGTGTCTCACTATCACCTTTCTAGAAATGTCTGACATTACTTCCACTTACTTGTCAGACATATTCTGTTTTCTTTCCTGTCGGTCTCACTTGACCAACTCTTGATCTTTTCGACCCCAATGGTATTAGGTTGCGAGGCCAGAGGGTGTCTTTCATTTTCTTTATTTAATCTTCTCTCTGATGGAAGGAGGACATGCTCATGTATTGAAGAACAAGAACAAGATGAAGAGGAAGCAGTTGTGATACAATCTAGTATCTCCTCAAAGTGTCTGGAGAAATCTTTAGCAATACTTGTATCAGAACAGAGTGATGACCATGCTGTGGTGGAGCATTATTAAATTTCCGTGAAGTTGTGCAAAAGACTGGACATCCCTGATGGACACAAAAGTAATTTGGAGGTGCCAGATGTTTGGAGAAGACTGAAATAGAAATGAGGACAGGACTTCGTGATGGAGCAGTGTTGAAAGTATGAGGTACTGCTGTATCTCCTCACAAGAGAGTATCTTCTTGCTAAACAGTTTCCCAGATGCTACTATGTTCAGAGTGATGTCTCTCATCCCAGACCTCGTGGATGTCTGCTCTGCTCCTATCATTTGTATTTTGGTGTCCACTACTGGGAGACAGATAATTGTCATCATGGGTGAATGTTCTCCAAGGCTGCTAATGGGAAGATGACACAAGGTCCTGCTAGCATTGTCAGATTCCTGAAGTACCTTTAACTGCAGCCTATCACTTGGGGAAGGCACCAAACTGTCTCACATCAGAAGCCCTACTTGCTGAGCATCACACTTTTTCCAGCCATTTGCATGCCTCCCTTCCCAAAAATGTGCATCAGCATTATAAAAGCCAGAGCACAAATGTATTAAGGGTAGCTCACGAGTGTCGTCAACTAAAAGTTGTGGAATCTCCATCACGTGTCGACACTGTAGCTACTCACAGCACTTCATATTGGTCAGAAAGTGATGTTAAGTGGTTGTGGATTTCACAATTGTCTGGTGTGGAAGGAGCCAGCTTAAAATAAATATTGTGCAAGTTTCCAGTGTTAACCCAGCACTTCAGATGTGGAATTCCCTTCCAGATGTTTTAAGACACATCCAGTGAGACCTGGTGTGGTTAGGCAGGATCACATAACTTCAGAATGAAATGGATAATAGAAATGGTAAAGTCGCTATTTTGGTCATTTATTTATTTAGTCTTAAATGCCTTATGCTTCTGGGATATTTTCATTGGTGTTACATGCATTTAATGTAAAACATGCAATCTGTTGTAAAACTGCCACAGATTCCTCTTGCTGTACCCAAGGCATGTCAGAATTCCTATTACAGGTGTATAAGAGTTATAGAAGGGACTTTGTATGTTTCCAGACATGGGTTCATTAATGAAACCTGGTGGATAAAGTTTGCTCAAGAACCTCTCTGTAATAGGAATTGTGAAACACTCTGGAATTATTAGTGAGCAGGTGGATGGCATGTGTTGAGTGTAGGCTCAATAGTCACAAAAATCTTGCATTTAAGAAGCTTTGCTTTAGTCTCACCTAATCAATATAAATATGCAATAATACAAAAACATCATTATTTGGTGAAGCCCATATGATTCTCAGTTTAGATATCTTTTGTAGTAATATCACCTCAGTTTGGAGTTTTCAGTTATCAACTTCCATGTTTCCCTTGTAAATTCAGTATTACAGTGGTGAAGAATGTGACTGAAACACAACAGGTAATATTACAATAGTTTGTTCATAAATATATTCTGAGTGCATGTGCTGTCAGCAAGAATGTATATATGGCACACTTACTGTTACAACAAACTTTTTTGTGGTTCACAAGTTACTGCAATAATGTCTTTGTATTCATAATATCCCTGTTGTGATAATCATATGTACACAAATTATAGTGATATTTGCATGTTCCTGTTGTTCATATGTGAAAATTTAGTACCTTACCATCCAGGTTTTGTAAAGGTATCAACAAATTGCCAATTGTTCAGACTATGATGCCATTTTATACACAAGAGTTAATCTTCTGACTGGTATGCAAATAAGTTAATGAGCTCAATGTTTCACTTAAAGCATAATTGCAAACATTTGCTTGACGTTTTCTTCCTTAAATGCGTGAAGTCGTCAGAAGACTGTAAGTGCACTCATCCTGAAATACTCAACAAATAAAGTTACACTGCCTTGACAAGCACACAGTTGCCCACTGTACTACTGGCCAATATCTACTCGCTAAGATGTATAATCTAACATCAAAAATGTCTTGTTGTGTTAAAGTCCATCAATAATTAAGCAAAATATTTTTTCTAGTTCCTGGAAGGCTTTAATTAGGCAACTTGCGACTGGTACTGGGTTCCAGGATATACAACTGAATCTCCCGTACCACAGTGTAAGAGTTAACTTGAAGGTCAGTTACTGGAATAACATTAGTTTAATAAGTGATGTTTAGTTTCGCAATACTGTCTGATTGTAAAGTGACTTATTATGTCAAAAAGCCTTGTTATTAATATAGTGCATCTTCATTGGGGCTCTTCTGTTTTTTATTACACTAGCCATTGGCTACAGATTTTTCTCCATCAGATGCATGTGTCCATGCATGTCCACTCCATGCACATTTCTTACTTAATGTGTAAGAATTTTGGGTACATGAACATTGATTAGTGTAGATCTTGTTTGTGTACATGGTTGTTGGGTGGTCATAAATCATTAACTCCATCCATTAATTTATGGCTAAAGTTAGAAGCAGTTCCCAGCTGTGGAAGGTTCTTGATTCTCCTATGTCATATCTTTACTTAAACACATGTTCCATTCTTCTTCTGATACTGATCACTGCAATACAGGGGACCAAGTATACAAAGTGTCTGTTAACTGTTGTTGTTTGAATATGAACTTCTGTTAGTGGATACAGGACTCGGAGCATGTGAGTGTGGACTACCACAATCCAAAGACCCACAAATACCATCAAAAGCATGAGACAGCTGTTTCCATAAGTTGTTCCTCCGTGATTTACTTGTAATTATGTTGGGGGATCTGATCGGGTCATTACCAAGATAGTGAGCTGCAGTAGGTTTGATTTAGCAGTTTACTCCCATTGACTTGCAGTGTAGGGGAAGTTAGACATGTTTGCACACTTCCATTCTTTCACTGTTCATCTCTATTACTGTGATTCAGTAACTTTACGATTGGATAGAAGGCAAAGAGCTTGAGTAGTTCTCTAGAATGTTTCTAAATACTTTCAATGTGCCTATTTAGAGAGATTGCTATACTCATATTCATTTCCTGTGGTGGATTAAATGTACTAAGCAACCAGTAGGAATAAATGGAATCAGTACCGATGTAGAAATTTCTTCTGAAATCAGGATGATGAAGTACTGGTGCCTCATGCAGCTGGTTTTTAATTAACTCAAATGCTTCTTGATATTCCTTATTCCATTTTCAGATGGAGATGGACTTGTGAAGATAAAAAAAATCAAGGATGAATACTGTGATAGAAATTGCATGAAATGAAATGAGAGATTTTTCAGTTGTCTACAGCATATTTGTGCAGGAAAATTTCTCACTGGTTTCATTTTCATCAGATCAGATATGATTCCACACAAAGAAATGACATGCCCAGGGAAATTGTTTTGCAATTTGGCAAATTCTTATTTATCCATCCTTAATGTGACTCTTGCTCCACTAAACCCTTCAATTACATGGCACAGAATGTCTAAATGTGCTCTCTAAAGGCAGTACTAATTTGTATACTGCCTACATAATGTTAGGTGTGTCAATGGTTTGAATGGCTCTGAGCACTATGGGACTTAACATCTATGGTCATCAGTCCCCTAGAACTTAGAACTACTTAAACCTAACTAACCTAAGGACATCACAGAACACCCAGTCATCACGAGGCAGAGAAAATCACTGACCCTGCCGGGAAGCGAGAACGCTACCGCACGACCACGAGCTGCGGACTAAGTGTGTCAATAATTCTTCTCTTTGAACTTCGTTAAGTGCTGTCATAAAGGCCACTGATGATACTGACAGACCAAAGGCCATTCTTTTAAACTGGTAACACCTTCCACTCCACAGAAAGCCTGTGTTCTGCCTGCTATGCCTTCATCTTCCAGTTGGTCACATTGTACAGTAAACTGCATCATTTCATCATGAGCATCAGTTAGTAAATGACACTGCCATCTTTTGTTACAGTGGGGATTGGAATAGAACCTTCCCTACCTGAGTTATAAATTATCTGATTCTCCTACATATTCTTAATTGCTTTATTAACTACTACTTTCTAGGGCAAGGATACTGGGTACAATTTGCTATGGAATGACTCATGATTCTTAACTGGAGTTTCACAAGCGCATCATCTGATCAGACCAGGTGTTTTTAGAACAGATCAACATAACACCCTTGTATTTTTACCTGTTCCTCCCATTTACCTTCAGGCATGTCCACTAATGATTGAATCATATTTTGAGTACTAGTCACAGCATCTTAATCATTATTATTCTCCTGCAGACCAGCATTTCCTCAGACTTACTTGAAGATGCAGTTCCCAAGCTCATATTTATGAATGGAGCACCCTAATTGTCTCCCTTGATGAATCCTGAAACTATCTCCTCTTCTGTTCATTTCTGTCTGACTAGTGGAAGGAAGTGCAAGAGAATGCGTTTACAAAGCTATTCAGAATCAGCCAACTCTGAGAACTAAACTGATGTCAAGTGATGCTAAAATGAATACACTCTGCTTGTACATACTCTCCTGAATTCTGAAATTTAATAGTGCCTGGCCTTTGGTGGGATTGCATTGATTGTTTACAGCAATGGCAATATGGAAATGATCTACAGGAAATATTCAAAATGCAAGGATGTAGATATTCTGTGATAGCTCCCGTCTTCCTCGCATGAAAAGCATTAAAATGTATTCATGTTTCCATTTCTCCTTCCTCTATAAATCCTAACTCACTACAGTGACAGGTTTGCACTAGGTTGTGTTCTGACTCATTTCTGACAATTTCAGTTTCTGAGTGGCCAACTTCCAAAATTCATTTAGTTTACTGTATCATAACTTCACATATTACAGCTTCAGCTACATGACTTCAGCTTTGGAATACCTGGCCATTGGTTTTGCACTCTCTCTGGCATATGTTGGAAGTATTTTATTTTCAATCCTGCTTTTTTTTTTTTTTTTTTTTCACAAAACCAAAATTTGTTTATGAAGGTGGTTTAAATTCTTCAGAATTGGAATAAATTTTTGTTAAACAAATGACCCAGATATTTGCTTAACATTACATCTGGCTAACACACATGTCTACTTTGCCCTGTTTGGTTTAATGTTTCTGAAATGTTCGAGCTGTTTGAACCCAACCAAGGTGAATACCCTGTGCCCATTTTTGACTGTCCTGAAAGTTCCATTATCTGCGGTTATTTGAGGTGCATTGTCAATGTTAGTCTCTATTTTGTCTAATGCTGCATTAATTTTGTATAGTAGAAGCTCTTTATTTATTCCTTTTCATCCTTTGTCACAGTCTGAGGATTTCCGGTGAATTTTGTCATTTACACAATGCACAGCTGCTCACCTACAACCTCTACAGATATTTCTTGTCACACGCGCTACTGCACATTGATGCTTGCTAGCCACGTTCCTCTTGTATGTAGCTGATCTCCATGATTAGTTTGGCTTTGCTGTTGGACAACCATGTTGATAACATGCTTAAACAGTATCTTCCCTAGAATTTGGTTGGTTCAACTAATGCCTTCATTGTAGAGTTGGCATGTTTTAATACTTGTTCTCACTTCTGTAGATGTTAGGCCCTGGTAAAGAGCTTTTGATGTGATGAGTCATTCCTTCCCTGACTGGTATGTACTTCTCATGTAGTCAGGTTAGCTAGTTTTAGTAACACCCGGAGACCACACGTAGAGTCCGTTTAGGTTGACACGTGCACATGTGAAGCTGCATTGCCCCCTGAAATACTTTCATAACTGACGAAAGGTTAATAAAACTTATTAGGTATATCTTATGTTGGACAAGTAGTTTATAAACACATTGTACAACAGTCATTAAAGATACAGTTATGGAATAGTAAATAACTATTCAAAACTGAGCAATATGAAAAAACTACAGAAGGTTTTCAGCTCCTTGGGAAGGAGGTTGAAAATTTTTACAGCAGCATATATAGGATCTCTCTGCAGCAGTGGCACTGCACATAATTCTTTAGTTTAGTGCCACACATGTGAATTGTTTCTAGAGACTGCATCCTTGGTGACAGAACTCAGCAAGATTTTCTGTGGTGGATTAAACGTAATAAGTGTTCCTGTGGGAAGCACTTTCATAGCCTCTCACAGTCAAACACCACTGCGTTTTGTAACAGGCCTACTCTCCAATTTATCACCCTTAAGGAAAACACAGTTGCAGTAAATGTTAGTACACAACAACAGAAGAACCCACATAAGCCACAGTCTTATTGGTGGATGTGGTCTGCCAGACTGCTGATCTGACTCGTGGAGCAGTTAACAACCTGTTGCAGCTTCTCGTTGTTTTCAACTTTTATTAGAACTATCAAACCCTCAGCAAATACGATAACTTTATGTTCTTCTACACTTATATGCATTATGTTCAGCTGCTTTGCCTTTTGGTCACTTTACCTAGAGTACCATCTGCTAATGACGCTGTAATACACAGAAACATATTTTCATTTAGGAACTCTTGGAGGATACATGTTGACCTGGACTGAATTTCTATTTAGTATGATGAACGGCAGCTTGTTCCACATGAAAAAAATGTAAGTGGATGTGGACGAGTAGGAGAAACAAGCCATTAATGTTCAAACACAGTATCGGTACTGTGATGCTTGACACCATGTACATCCACATGACTAATCTGCTATTCAGAATAAAGTGCGTGCAGAGGGATCGTTGACTGACCTTCAAGCTATTTTTTCCGTTCCACTCGCGGACAGCATGGGGAAAAATGAACACTTTAGTCACACCATGTGAGCTCTACTTTAATTGGTGGTGGTGGTGGTGGTGGTGGTGGTGGTGGTGGTGGTGGTGGTGGTGGTGGTGGTGGTGGTGGTGGTGGTGGTGGGCATCATCATTTCAACCTATGTAGGTTGGTTCCAACAAAATATTTTCACACTAGGAGAAAACTGGTGATTGAAGTTTCATCAGAAGATCTCACTGCAATGAAGAAGACCTTGGTTTTAATGATCGCCACACAAATTCGCTTATTATATCCATGACCCTGTCTCCCCCTAGTTCAGGATAATACTAATTGAGTGGCCCTTCTATGAACTGATTGTTTTAGTCTGTCAATAATATCTGATGCAGATCTCATAAAGCACAGCAATACTTCAGATGACGGTGGACAATCTTGATTATATGCACTCTTTCTTGTAGACCTGTAGTCCTCTCAAAGTGTACCGTCAATAAAGTGCAGTCATTGGTTAGGTTTTCTCACAACAATGCCTATATGATCATTCCAATTTAATTTGTCTGAAATTGTAATTTCTATGTATTAAGCTTAATTGATAGCCTTTAGATTGAGATATTGTGAAACAGAAATTTAGCAGGTATCCCCTTGTACTCTTGTGCATGTTCTCATTTCTCCTTATTGAGACACAATTGCCACTCTTCACACCATACAAATATCGTATAAATCATTTTGCAATTCGTATTGATCATCTGACAAGTGTGCTAGATGGTAAATGAAAGGATCATCTGCTAACAATCTAAGAGGACTGCTCAGATTGTTTCCTAAATCATTTGTGTAAATCAGGAAGAGCAGAGGGCCTATAACAGTCCAGTGGCTCACCATAAATTATTATGGCCTATGACCTTTCTGACAGGAAATCATGAATCCAGTGCATAACTAAGATTTGACACATAACTATGCAATTTTATTAGAAGTTGTGTCTAAGGAATAGTGTCGAAAGCCGTCTGGAAGACTAAAAATATGACACCACTTTGGATCCCCCCGTCAGTCTCAATTGTTACATTATGGAACTAAAGTGTGGATGTGTTGCCTTGCTTAACGAGAAAAACATTTTCTGAATCCATGCTGACTGTGTATCAACAGATTGTTTTCCCAGAGCAAATGGGTGTGTTGATGATGAAGTTGTTGTTGTTGTTGTTGTTGTTGTTGTTGTTGTTGTTGTTGTTGTTGTTGTCTTCAGTATTGAGTCTGGTTTGATGCAGCTCTCCAAGCTACCCTATACTGTGCAAGTTTCTTCATCTCCCAGTACCTACTGCAACCTAAATCCTTCTGAATCTGCTCAGTGTATTCATCTCTTGGTCTCCCTCTACAATTTTTACCCTCCACGCTGCCCTCCAATGTTAAATTTGTGATCACTTGTTGCCACAGAACATGTCCTACCAACAGTCCCTTCTTATTGTCAAGTTATGCCACAAACTCCTCTTCTCCCCAATTCTATTCAATACCTATTCATTAGTTACGTGATCTACGCATCTAATCTTCAGCATTTTTCTGTAGCACCACATTTTGAAAGCTTCTATTCTCTTCCTGTCCAAACTATTTATCGTCCATGTTTCACTTCCATACGTGGCTACACTCCATACAAATACTTTCAGAAATGACTTCATGACACTTAAATCTACACTCGATGTTAACAAATTTCTCTTCTCGCCATTGCCAGTTTACATTTTATAATCTTCTCTACTTCGGCCATCATCAGTAATTTTGCTCCCCAAATAGCAAAACTCTTTCACTACTTTGTGTCTCATTTCGTAATCTAATTCCCTCAGCATCACCCGACTTAATTAGACTACATTCCATTATCCTTGTTTTGCTTTTGTTGATGTTCATCTTATATCCCCCTTTCAAGACACTGTCCATTCCGTTCAGCTGCTCTTCCAGGTCCTTTGATGTGTCTGACAGAATTACAATGTCATCGGCGAACCTCAGCACTTTTATTTCTTCTCCATGGATTTTAATACCTACTCCGAATTTTTCTTTTGTTTCCTTTACTGCTTTCTCAATATACAGATTGAATAACATTAGGGAGAGGCTACAACCCTGTCTCACTCCCTTCCCAACCATTGCTTCCCTTCCATGTACCTCGACTCTAATACCTGCTATATGATTTCTGTACAAATTGTAAATAGCCTGTTGCTCCCAGTATTTTACCCCTGCCACCTTTAGAATTTGAAAGAGAGTATTCCAGTCAACATTGTCAAAAGCTTTCTCGAAGTCTACAAATGCTAGAAATGTAGGTTTGCGTTTCCTTAATCTTTCTTCTAAGATAAGTCGTAAGGTCAGTATTGCCTCACGTGTTCCAATGTTTCTACGGAATTCAAACTGATCTTCCCCGACGTCGGCTTCTACCAGTTTCTCCATTCGTCTAATTATGGAGTTATTGTGTAAGCATACTCTGAAACAAACCTGAGTGGCATACAATCCTGACCAGAAGCATTCTTTATTAAGTAATGTAAGCTGCTTCTCAACATGGAGAAAACCTGCTACCAAGTTAGTCATGTTCGCATTCATTCTTGATTTGAATACTAGAATATATTCCTGGTTTTTGAAATTCTTTCAGCAAAGCAAACTATGCTTTCTGTAACTCAGCTTCAGTCTCACTTCATCAGTAACAACACTATTGTTATCGCACAGTGAAGGTATTGATTCCTTGTTGGTGTTGTACCTTACATACGACCAAGATCTCTATCGATTCTTCTAGTTTTAAGGCCAGTTTCATTGTGGAACTTACTAAAAGCCTCTTACACTGGGATTTTACATTGTTTTACATTTGGCATTCATTTCTTCATAGCTTCTGTAATAGTGTTCCAATCTGTTTTGTGTACTATGTGGGACCTCTTATTATTTTGTACATAGCTCTCAACTGCCATTGTTTCCATTCATTTGTATCCATCATCTCTGGTCTAGGCCTACATAGTCAGATCAGATGGAGTTCAGGCTGCCTCTGAAAAAGGTGTCAAGTGCATTTTTAACTGTGTTTCTATATGTATACTTTACGTTTATTTTTGTGTGTTTGGATCTTACAACATTTAGTCTCGCTACAATAAGCGTGTGGACACTAACCCGTGTATCCATCGTAATGATCCCTATTTGCTCATTATTATTTGTTGCTAAGTAGTCAACAATGCTTTTGCAATAATTTACAATTAATGTGGGCACCTGCACTAATAATTATTGCTGTAAATACTTCTCTGAGAAAGCTTTTGGTATGATGTCAGATGACATACCTAAAATCGACTTGCGACATGTATTTTAGCCAACATATGGAGGCTAGATTGAAGTCATCATCAACTGTGTTTGTATGACTGGGGTACCTATTTGGAATGGCTAAGCTCTTCTTGGAGCTGTTCAGCAACTCATTCAGGTGGTTGGTTAAACAAGGTATGTAAGCTTCAGTGCTTTCTATTAGCGATTGGTGTTCTGGATCTTTCCCAACACAGCTACAATAATTTACAGTTACAATACCAACTGCATCTAAAACTACCTTCATCCTGTTTGTGCCCTGCACTGTTTTAAATTGTCAACCATTCTGTAGCTTACTAAGACCCTCTAATATAGTAAGACAGCCATTCACCACAACACAGCCCCCACTATCCGAGTAGGCACCTGCTGTGTGTAGTGGTCCCCTGACATATTAAGCATAACCCAGGAAACACCACCGTAAGGCGCAAGTCAGAGAATCTGCAGACTGAGTGCAGGACTGTCGTAGCCCCTGACAGAGCTGAATTGGTGGTATGTTACAAAGGACCATGGTCAATTCTGTCATAATGCTATTGATAGTGAGCTCCACCTTCAAATAGCAAGACAGGCAATCTTTACCATATCAGCTAGCCACCAAAAAGCAGACGCACAGTGTGTGTTGCTTTGGATCAGATCAGTGTTAGTACCATCATGAGCCACCGTCTGCGATTGGCAAAAACCTCTGTTCGCCATGGCATCCAGAAGCACCTATTCCACATCAGGAATAAGTAATCCTGAACTTCCATATAGGCTTGACCAGAGTTTTGCAACATTAGTTGGTCCGGTCCTAGTGTTCTATTGCATCCTCAGTCATTGCCACATTTCTTCACTGTAATAGGTCTTCAGCAGTCCCATAAACATTTTATCCAGTGGCTGGATCCTACAGGTGCAGTGAGAGGGGAGTCTAACTAAGTGAACATGATGAATCCTACTTGCAGATAAGAGCCTCAATGCTGGTAGCACAGTTCAACATGCTAATTTCATTGTTGCTGCCTCCTTCTCTGACTTAGCCAACCAAAAGTGTCACCCAAGGGACATTGTGGCAGCTTTAAAACATTGCATTTTCTATTCCCCACTAAGTTAACAGCCATTTGATCATAATCCAGTTTCTTTTGTTGCTGTTGGTCCTGCGACACAAATGTCTTTTGACTGCTACTAGAATCCCCATGTTATTTGTTAGCTCAGTAATACCCAGACTATATTTTACTGTAACATCCAGAAACCGCTTTGAACACAAGAATTAAGATTTAAACATCCATGTGAACATCAAGGGGGTTACGGAATACTTGGAAGCCAGACTGTTTCATAAGCGCCCCCCCCCCCCCCCCTCACCAAATAAAATCTGACATCATCATTCTTTGGATGAATAACTTGTAGAGCCTTCATGGGGAGTTACAAAATTGACTTGCTTTATTAAATTACTATATGACCAACTTCTGCTCCTCAAGGACCTCTCACCTATAAATACTTTTACAGTGTATATTGTAAATGGTCAGCCAGCCACATACACCCCTGTGTCTCCTAGTTTTCCTCTTGTTTCAGTTGTGTTTTGAGTTTTTAAACATCTCCCGACTTCCACATTTTTTTCATGTGGTTGCGCACCTGTGGTTGCGCCCACGAACACGCATATGTACCATACCGCACCTGTATCAATCAGCGGCTGAATGGGGCAGCGAAAGGAAGAGTGGCTAATGTACAGCATCGGGATCTCCCAGCTCTTGCATCTGTTAGAGCTGCTGCCACTCTGCTGATGATGCAAGAAAGTCAGTTATTCACTGATCTATCCATCCATCAATCCATCCATCCATCGATTTCACTTCTTCAGTTAGTAGTATTGCCTCTGATGTATACTGTGTGGGGATTGTCTATAACAAAGAATTGGAGTGATGGACGACATATGAGAAGATGCGCATAGAAAAAGATGAAGAAAGATCGTCAGAACAGGACAGACTGACTGACTCCAGTTTAAATCTGTTGTAAGACAGATCCAGCAGCACTCCACATGTACAGTGAAACAGTCTTCCGCCAACCAGCTTTCAGAGGTTATTTAGGGTTACATTTTCAGTATTTTGGCATAAGGGGTCTGCACTCTCCAGTAACTCATTTGAGAGTTATTGCATTCCATTTGCTTTCATGCCAGATTAGCTCAGTATCTGTATTGCACTAAAGATATCACAACACTGCCAATGCTGAAGATGTGTGCTGTGCATTTTGTTTACTAACAACTCCTGTCACATCCATTAACAGTATTCTCTGCTCACAACACAATGCCCACCTTACACATCAACCTTGAGCTCACAACCTCCAGGGACTCGGTGCTCTTTGGTGGGTTCATGCTTGGCTACCACAGGCTCCCAGCCTTTGCAGCATCTTTTCCCTTTTGTGCTGCATGTCTGTCATGTTAGTATCATTTTTCCCTTTCCTTGCAGAACATGTCTGGTGTTTTTTTTTTTGGGAATGTTGCACACTGTCCATAGCTGACATACACAGTCTCACCACTGGTTTTCATGCGCATTTTCCTTCCTTCATTCACCTTCTCCTATCATTCTTCCTCTTCAATATTTAAGGCTCCTCTTTGTCCTTCTTCCTCCCTTTGTCCACGTGAAGGCCAGTAAATGCATCTAAAATGTTGTAGGTGACTGGGTAACATGTAATTCTCAGCCTTGGGCCAACTGGTAATGTTTGTATGTACCACCTGGTGCAGGCCAGGCCCAGAGAGGGGCGATTGCCTGAACTGCTACCTTCCTAAATTGCTGATTGTTCACTCCTAAGTCACATGTACCAAACACCTGGCACAGGGACCAATCACCTAAGGCTGCTGTGTGCCCATTTGAAAGGGGCACCCAGTTGGAAGGAGCAAGCCATCAGACATGATGGCAGTCATGGGAGATTTCGTCGAAGTGAGCCAATTATCATCTTTGCAGTCCACGTCTACCAAACATAAATGGAATGAAGCTCCCAATTCAAAGACCCTCCCAGCTGCATCACAGTGCTGCTCAATAGTCTAACAGAGGCCTAAATCCAAATGTATGTCTGATCAGTGTGGCATTGCAGTCCATCGGGTGACTAAAAAGGTAGATGCCTCCTTAGTGCCCACAAGCACTATTTTTATCATCTTTGTTACAGTGGGAGAATCTGTCCAGGATCAAAGCAGGCTATGATGTTATCACAGTCTGACTGTACATTATGAACCTGAAGTGTTGCTCCCAGTGTCATCATTTCAACCACACTTTATAGTCTTGTTGTCACGCGGCCAACTGTGTAACTTGATGTAGGGAAGCTAACCACCTTGCTGCTGCATCTACTGCAATGGTTATCATGCCACCTCCTGTTGTAATTATCTGTTATGTTTTGATGAGCAGCTGTCTAGGAGATCTGGGTAAAGGAAAAAGTTCCTTACCCGGTCACTCGCAAGTTTCTGGCTAGTTAAAACCCCTGTGTCCTACTGTCAGGCACTAATAATGTGGTTCTTGCTTCATCTTGCTCCATGAAGGACATGGCCGTGCAGACATGTGAGCTCAAATACATCTCAGAGATTGTGAAATCTCCCAGTGTCATGGTAGTATCACCATCCCCTTGTCCAGCTGTGCAACAAGCCATCAAACCCTCGCCACAACGGGAGATGTCACCAGATACATAACTGACCTGCTGGAAAGGACAGATGAAATACTCCCATGAAGACTTCCTATCTCCTTTCAGTCAACCAACATCTAAGACATCCTCTGCCAACTGGAAAGGCTCAAGAAATTCAACAAAGGCAAACGGTCTTCTCCTAAACTGACTCGGAGATACTCTTCGATGGTGTCATCATGTACTACCTTCACCTGGCCAGCCTCCGTGCCACCAGAGCACAGAGGTGAAACCCCTTGACTTTTATCCTCATCGTGATTGTCCTTACAATGATCAACACTTCCCGAATTGTGATGCCAGGTAGAATATCTTACAAACATTATCCGTATCACCGCAGAACGTTCTGTTCCCTGCTCTTCGTCTAGACAATGCATGTCAAACACCTTAGGTCATCATTTTGCGGAAATTTCAAGCTCTTCCCACTGTCGCCCGGCCGTCTTCCATCAGAAATGAATGGAGGTGGCTCAAGTGATACCCTTCCCATCTCTGAATTGTGAGGCCCAGTACTGCCTATGATATGAGAGAGCAATACTCTCTTGTGGACAACCAGAATGCACGTTTCCCAGTCACTGGTGGGAAGCCATTGTCATACCCATACCTAAGCCCGGTAAGGACAAACGCATACTTTCTAGTTATCACCCAATTTCTCTTGCCAGATTCGTTTGCAAGGTGATGCAGCATATGTTTTATGCCTGGGTGGGATGTTGGCTCGAGTCTCGCAATTTACTAACCACTGCACAGTGTGGATATCGAGGACGCTGTTCTGCAATTCACCATCTCGTCACTACGTCCACCCGTGTTATGAATGGTTTTTTGCAGAAATCCCAGATTATGGCCATGTTTTATGATTTGGAGAAAACCTAAGACACCTGCTCCATGCCTGAAAAATTCCTCAAGGAAATAGTTCAGGCTGCCATGGACGTCCCGTGTGTAGAGAGTGCACAGGATACCAAAGACTGAGTTTTCAAGGCCCAAGTGTCCTCTCCCTTGTCAATCACCTTTATTCCTGAAGATTGTGTTCCTAAGTATTCCTTCCTCAGTGACTGTACCTTTGTGTATACTGATGGTTCTCAGATTGACCGTGGTGTTGGGTACACCATTGTCATTGGTGGCAACGTCTTTAGTTATTGGCTTCTGGTGCACTGCTCAGTATTTACAGCGTAGTTTTCACCCTGTATCAGGCCACTGAATACATTTGGCGACACAGGCTTTTTAGATGTGTCAGACACTGTCGGCACCCTTCAAAGCCTCTGTGGGCTGTACACCACCCATCCCTTAGTGCAATCGTTCCAGGAAAACTGTCATTTGATCACTCGTGATAGATCCACTGAGATGTTCATGTGGGTTCGTGCCCATGTCGGTGTGGCAGGAAACAAAGCTACTGATACTGGTGCCAAGTGTGCAGTAATTTTACCTCTGCCCATTGGTTCATAAATTCCCTCTAATGATTACTGTGTTGCCATCTGTCAGGAGGTGGTGTCACTTTAGCTTGACTGGTTCTCCATTCAATGGAATAAGCTCTGGGTTATTAAGCTTCTCCCTGTGGCTTGGACAAACTCCTGTCAGCCCTCCCTTCATGAGGTCATTTTATCTAGGCTGCGTATTTTGCACTGCCTTTTCAGCCTTCGCCATTTGTTAAGTGGCACTCCCCCAGCATGTTGTGGACATTGGGTGCAATGTTAAAATGTCAGGCATTTCCTGGCAGAATGGTGTTTTTTTTTAATAGTTTGTGTGCCTGTTTGAGTTTTCCATCTAAATTATCGCCCGTTTTAGCGAACGACAAGCGCGCTGTTGACCGCGTGTTGCTTTTTATCCATAAAAGCAATATGGCGAAGACCATGTAATTTTTATTTCAGGACCTCCATTACTCTATGGCATACATTATACACTTTTCTCCACGTCTTTGTTTTAGCATTCTTCTGTTCCATCGATTGTGAATAGTGTAGTCATTTCTACCTCCTCTCTTAGTCTTCATGTTGTATAGTTCTGATATGGGCGCATATCATTATAGTTGCTTTTGCTCCCAAATACAAAACAAAAGAAAAGGAAACAAACACCACACAAACTAATGTGTAGAAAGCAGGAGTTTCGAAATCAGAATGAAAGATGGAATTTCCATTTGTGCATGACAGCAGGGGGACTGAAACTCGTGCAGGGACTTCTGGAAACACAATTCTGGTATGCTCTTAGGCGATTTGAAGTGCTCCACGTTTTTCAGTCCAATGTGTGGATCTCATTGTGATTTTTTTCTTGTCCTCCGTATGTGATTAGGACTTCTGCATCTTACAGTCTCCAAATTGAACTGTTAATATGTTGCTTGTGTTGAGCGTGACATTCACTTACATCTGTTAGAGAGAAAATGATAGTGTGTATGGTGAACTTGATGAAAGTCATGGCAGTAAGAAAGCAAATACTGGGTTGGTGTATATGTTCATATCATTTTTCCAATTTTGATAAACACAAGACACACATAAGCGATTTCAGTCACCAGTAATGTGTTTTTCTTCACTATTTACAACAGTCTGCCAAAACTGGGGCAACTTTACTATTCTGTGACTAGAAATCGTGTGGTTTTGAGGCAAAGAACTCACCAATCCATGTTCACAGTGCCTTTTCATCCAGAAAGAAAGGAAGTAAGTTTCTTAAAGGTTGTTATGCAGAGAGCAAAAAAGGTGAAAATCTGAGTGCACAAGATTAAGTGAACCACATTGGTCTGGAATGACTTCTAAAATAAACTCGTGTACAATATTTTTTGTCAGTCTAGCAGAATGATAGAGGCTGCTATAATGGAGCAGCATCACTTCATAAAGTCTTCCTGGTCATTGTTCTTGGACTGCATCTGCAAGAAGTCAAAGTTGTTTAAAATGAATGTATTTTCTTTGTGAATCTTTTGATGTGTGCAGATCTTTGTATGGGGAGTTGCTGCTTTGTCTGGACGCAATCATTCCTTGCTTTTCCTTGTGTTAGCATACACACACCATTTCTCAAGGCCAGTGACAATACAGGATAGGAATCATTGGTGTTCTTAATGAACCACTAGAATCCGATCAAGCAGTGAGACACAGATGTACCCCTGCCGGTTTTTGTGATTTTGGCTTGGAGCACACGATACCTGTAAAAACAGTTTTTGAATATTCCCCTTTTGCATGCAAATGTAACATATGGTAAAATGATCACACTTAATCGTATTTCCCTGTTCTCAAGTACACTGATGTAGTTCATCGTGGGTTAAGGTGCCTTTAACTGAAAAAATGACAATATATAAACTTGACAAGCAATGGTGAACCTCAAATAAAAAATAAGCAATAAATAAATTCATAGCAATTGGAATAACAACATGCAAAACACAAAAGCTACAAAATTATACCCCAACCTAATACCTATTAAGTCATGGTGTGAAGGCATAAGTACAATACAGTTTAGAGA
Organism: Schistocerca americana; assembly: GCF_021461395.2. Taxonomy (NCBI): domain Eukaryota; kingdom Metazoa; phylum Arthropoda; class Insecta; order Orthoptera; family Acrididae; genus Schistocerca; species Schistocerca americana. Next base: position 31,936,263 of record NC_060128.1, read on the forward strand.
CCATAAACAAGTTTTCCAGTTGGAGCTCCTACATACCATGCACTAGGCTTTTGTCTGCATGTGATAAAGGTGTTGGACAGAGGTCAGGGTTCTCGGGTGGGGGCACACAACAGCTGAACAGCACACTACCTAAATCAGCACACATACCAACACACTATACATTGGTGATGGCAAAGGTACAGTAGTGTGTATGTTACTGCAAACTCTCATTGCTTTGGGGGAAAAGTGACCAGATGCCAGCACCTCTGTGGTGCACTAAAGTTGACACATCCATAGTTTTGAAGCGGTCATGACAGGTGTCAACAGTTCCCATTTTGTGTGAACTGCTGAGTGGGAATGAAAGTCGTGTGTGCAGAGATGCACATTTGCTGGCCTCCTCCATGAGAGTGGTACTGTGAACTGGAAAGCTGCAGTGTCTGGTCTTTTAATGGAACCTGGAGGGAGACCATACCCCAGTCAGTTTGGGAAAAGGATTAGTGCAATTTTGCAAGTAACTCATCAGCTCGTGGCAGAAGCTATGTGCAGATAACATGACTGTGATAAATTTCATGTCTCCACAAAGTTGGAGGTGACACACCTGTTTGTTTATTTATTTAATGGTCGAAAAAAAATAAACAAAAATAATCATGTAGCCCACTCACTTGTCTAAAGCAGTTGAATTATGCCTGGTGACTCGAGAGATTCAGTTGTACTCATTCATGTAAGGACATGAAAAAAATGCAGTCAAGCCAAATTGTTACACTGATGTGTGCTATGAAGTTGTTCACACACCATAATCGCACAGAAAACAAATCCAAAAATTCAGAACACAATTAATCTAGGTCTTGATAAGGAACCAGATCTGACAAAAGATACATATTTTAATTTATAGAAAATTCAAAAGTAACAAAAGCATGGAACCCAAACAAATTTTTGGTGTCAGTATCATTAATAACCAAATACACATCTGCAGTCCGTTCAACGACATGAGCTATGGTGGACAGAAACAGAGTGAGAATTGTAATATGCTGCTCGTTTGTAGCTTAGCACATGGCATTTGATGGTTGCTGACGGAGGGAGCTGATTTGTGTGAGAGTCTGAGAGCTGAGGAGTGGAACAGTTGATATGGTGTTCACTTTTGGAGATAACGGTTTCTTCAGTGCAAACACTTAAATAAAAAGTTCATTCTAACCTGTAGACAATAATGAAATGGAATGAATGTCAAGGTCCATTCATATTGAGGAAGGCTGGGTGTGACAAATTGAAGCCATGTAGTTTTTGTTGTCCCACAACTCTCACCATCTGGGGGGCAAGCAGCCTCCTCACGCCACACAAAGTGAGAGGGATTTGTTGCAAGTGCCACACGGTTTCCTTGTCAGCATCATCATTGGGTTTATCCATCTCAGCTAGGCTTCCCAGCTTGAGCAGCTATGTCTTCATCTTGTGCCATGTGCAGAAATTGTTCACTGTAAATGGTGACGTTGCCTGGTTCTTCCATTTGGTAGGCTACTGCATGGGGGACTTGGACAATGACCAGTATTAAAAAGTTTTCTGCAGACAGATCTTCACTTCAAAGGGTTCTCTGATGAATATCCTTATTCGGCACTAGGCAGATGATCATATCATCAACTGCAAAGTCTGCGTTTGATTCTGTGGAGCTTTTAGGAACAAAGTGACACTTAGGGCCCTCAAACCCTTCAGCTCTGCTACCTAATCCTGATAAGACTGATGTTACTGCCTGCGTTACTGGTAAAACTCTACACAAGTGACACTGATTTGAATGCGCTCGTGGCTATAAGGTGATGACAAACTACACGTTTCATCAAAAGTGTGAGGCCAGTTCATTTAAAGCACAACTACTGTTGGACACATGGCAGGAGTGTGTCTTATTGTGGCTATTCGTCCCCAAAGGTGCATTGTATTATAATATATATACATCCCAAGTGAGACGTGCCTGCTAAACTCTCTATCAGCAGTTTTCACTGCGTCATATGTGTGGTTTAACAGGGCGATAAACCCATCAAATGAGTTTGTGAATGTACGTTCGCCCGCGTCTTCTATGAAACCTCTCTCGCCTTCGACGTTGAAGACATCTTGCCATAGCGGATCGTTCGCCATAGCGCTAGGTGTCTTTGAGAGGTGTTGTGGCTTCGGGACGATTGGTGCAATCGGTTTCACAGCTCCCTCAATCACAGGAACCTGTGCAGGCTTCGGTTTCGGCGCTACCGTCCATGGCGCTGCTGGTTCAGACTCCTGTCGTGGTGCAGACTGCTGCGACGCACCTCGTCCGCGGCCCCTGCCTTCAATGGCTCTGAGCACTATGGGACTTAACATCTATGGTCACCAGTCCCCTAGAACTTGGAATTACTTAAACCTAACTAACCTAAGGACAGCACACAACACCCAGTCATCACGAGGCAGAGAAAATCCCTGACCCCGCCGGGAATCCAAACCGGGAACCCGGGCTTGGGAAGCGAGAACGCTACGGCACGACCACGAGCTAGCCGCTGCAGCTGCTGTGCTGTTTGTGCACGTTTTGCTTTGCCCGAGGAAGGATGACAGGCCGCGGCAAGGGAGGAAAGGGGCTCGGCAAGGGTGGCGCCAAGCGGCACCGCAAGGTGTTGCGCGACAACATCCAGGGCATCACGAAGCCCGCCATCCGCCGCCTGGCTCGCAGGGGCGGCGTGAAGCGCATCTCTGGTCTGATCTACGAGGAGACCTGCGGGGTGCTTGAAGGTGTTCCTGGAGAACGTGATCCGCGACGCGGTGACGTACACTGAGCACGCCAAGCGCAAGACTGTGATGGCCATGGACGTGGTGTACGCCCTGAAGAGGCAGGGGCGCACCCTGTACGGTTTCGGCGGTTAGGCTGCGTCGCAGCAGCAGGCGTTGGCCTTCCCGCGGCCGTGCTTGTGGGTGGGAGAGACTAGAAAACGGCCCTTTTCAGGGAAAGGAAAATAATTCCATGTTATGAAGTAAAAAGTGTTGTAAGATGATATGCTAACGATTTCACTAAACCTGAACCCAACAATGACTCTAGCTTTCAGAGTGTGGAATGCTTTATGTCCTCTCCGTTTCTTGAACTGAAATGTAAATTACATGTTACCTGTGGTCTTTCAGTGTATGAGATCACTTTGAATTATAGGAGAAGCAAACCCTTTAGTTTGTGTTTCAATTATCCTGAATGCAATGAGGTGTTGGTGTAGCCAGTTTTCATGTTTCACTTCTTCAGCAAAGTCGTTGTATGACATAAACCATCGTGGGTAGCACCTGTGATGGTGGAACCTGAACCATCAACGTAGCCACTAGTTTTTCCGAGGTGGCTATAGTAAATTGCTGGTGCCAGACAAGTGGTAGAGGTACCACATTCGTAGGTAAGATACAAGAAGAAAGTCACACAAACTGAGTGTTTGAAGGTTGTACTTGGTTACACTTGTTTTCTAACTGTGGACCCAATAAAACGTGTGGCTGTTAGAAATGGTCTAGTTAGTGAGTAAGGACGTGTCAGCATAAGTATGAGGTAGGTAGCAAATGAGAAACATTTGCCTGCCAAGGACAGCTCTGTTTCAGCTGCAGGCAATAGAGGTGCAGGATTGAGATCAGTGGCTTTTGTTCGGGACACAAAGCAAGTGAACAGTGCACTACTCTAATGAGCAATAGTGGTGGTGGAGGTGCAGCAGTGTAAGGGTTTCTACAGACTTCACATATGATTTCATTTCGTATGATACAGAATCTGGTTTCACCACATGATCTGTGTTCTCGTGTATTTCTGTTCCTGCTCAGAAATCTGTGTTTGGACTGCAAGATTTAAATGCATTTTACGTAAATTGCTCATACTGGCACTGTTCTCTTTTGCACTGGATTTTCATATTTTCTCATTTGTAAGGGAAAATTCCATATTAGCTAGTTTTGATGGAATATATGTGCATCTTCAGTATATTTCCTCACAGAGTGGATATGGAAATCTGCTTTTGAATTTCTTTACTTCTTGACATTGAGTATGCTTTGCAATCTTGTGGCTAAATCATTCTTCCATGTAACTGCTAAAAATGCAACAGTAGTTAGACAAATGTGTTCACACGTTGCTGGTAGTAGGCACAAAGAGTACATTTTTGTAGAAATGAAGATACAACAATCATCCTTCCACTAGGATAAAAATTTCAAAGGAAATAATACATTCTATTAATAAATAGTTCCCAAAACTTTAAGTCAAAACCTAATTTGAAAGAATTGTCGTTGTTGTTGTTGTAGTTGTTGTTGTAGTTGTTCCCTTCACTCATGAGACTGGTTTGATGCAACACTCCATGCTACTCTATCCTGTGCAATCATCATCTCCCAGTACTTACTGCAACCTACATCCTTCTTAATCTGCTTAGTCTATTCATCTCTTGGTCTCGCTCTACGATTTTTACCCTCCATGCTGCCCTCCAATACTAAATTGGTGATCCCTTGATGCCTCAGAACATGTCCTACCAACCAGTCCCTTCTTCTTGCCAAGTTGTGCCACAAACTCCTCTTCTCCCCAATTCTATTCAATACCTCCTCATTAGTTATGTGACAACCCATGTAATCTTCAGCATTCTTATGTAGAGCCACATTTTGAAAGCTTCTATTCTCTTCTTGTCCAAATTATTTATCGTCCATGTTTCACTTCCATACATAGCTACACTCCATACAAATACTTTCAGAAATGACTGCCTGACACTTAAATCCATACTCAATGTTAACAAATTTCTCTTCTTCAGAAACACTTTCCTTGCCGTTGCTAGTCTACATTTTATATCCTCTCTACTTCGACCATCATCAGTTATTTTGCTCCCCAAATAGCAAAACTCCTTTACTACTTTAAGCGTCTCATTTCCTAATCTAATTCCCTCAGCATCACCCGACTTAATTCGACTACATTCCATTATCCTCGTTTTGCTTTTGTTGATGTTCGTCTTATATCCTCCTTTCAAGACACTGTCCATTCCGTTTAACTGTTCTTCCAAGTCCTTTGCTGTCTCTGAGAGAATTACAATGTCATCAGCAAACCTCAAAGTTTTTATTTCTTCTCCATGGATTTTAATACCTACTCCAAATTTTACTCCTGAGTGATACGATTTCCAATCTATTTTTTAAGTGTTCATTTGTTAATGGAAATGGTAAATTCTTCAGAAAATTACATCAAATTTTTACGGTTCCTTTTGGTTTTGAAAGTGAATCCAAAATTTGGCAATTTATCCCAGATATGGTTAGCTTACTATAAAATAACACCATAGGCCAACTTTTTCTGATTTTGGAAACAGAATAACCTGTAATCATTTTATCTACAGTATCCACTCCTCCTTCAGTGTGAATGTAAAAAAATAATTGGCTTCCCTGTTTTGGGGTTGATATCATCCATGTCATGCATTGTAGATAGGAGTATCAGCAAACAGTTACTTCTTGGTTGGGTACAAAAAATGAATTCATTAGCTTGGAAGCAACATTTTGAAACTCCACATGTTGGTCTCTTAGATGCAAAATTCAAGAGGTATCTCCCTTTCCTTCTTGTGAGGAGTGTGTAGAATGGTCAATTTTTTCTCCAACATGTCCTCCACTACAGGCAGTTTGTGTGACAATTGTCAATGATGACATTTCTGTGTGTATCTTTGATGTCACTGACAAGCCTTCCTACAATTATTGCTGGGCTGTTTGTTACTAGAAATGGTCCATCTAGCTGCTTTCCTACATATACTTCAATATTACTGGTATAAAACCTTTTTGTCACTCATGGCACATATTTTAATTGAATATTTTGTGGGTTTGTGTGGTGTATATATAGGGTCCAGGAGTAGCAGCCTCTAAACAGAGTCAACATTTCATGGACTGTAACACAATCAGCAGGATTATAGAATCACTTCACGTTGACTGCAAAGGAATGTGGACATTTTCTGACAGCAGTTATGCTGTCAAGTTTTTTTCCTTTCATTTGGAGTGGAAATGTCAGCAAATCTCATAGAATGTATTACAAGCAGAAATCTCTCGTAGCCCATTATGGCATTCAGGATATTCATATGTATACTGCCTGACTCCAGAAATTCTTTTACATTTACATGCTGACCTTTCTCTATACTTGTCAAATGCAAAATGCCAAATATTGGCATAATTTCATGACTATCCATGGCTATAAAATCTCTTGTACATTTTTATTTTTTTTCAAGGTTGTCATGATTGTATCCCTTACTACCAAATATACTATCTGCAATATTAGTGCCAAAAAGCTTGAAAAACACAATTTCATTAGAGAAATCTTTTTAATAGCTTGTGAGACGGGGTGACTTGGAGAGTATGTACGTAGGTGTAGATGTATACAAAATGAAACAACGTGTATCAGATACCATCCCCATATATCATCATGATGTAAAAAGTGATTGCTACAAAGTCTGCTCTGTTTAGCCTGTCTAGTGGCTTATAGTGCTTCCTCTGGATTACAGGGTCCTGGGTTCGATTCCTGGGCCGGTTGGGTATTTTCTCCACATGTGGACTGTGTTTGTATAGTTTTCATCATCATTCATGAAAGTGGTGAGATTGGATAGAGTAAATTTAAGGATTTGTACAGGCACTGATAACTGCCCAGTTGAGCACAACACAAACAAATCATCATCATCATGTGTTCTACCCTGTCTGTTGACTCAACTATCACCTGTGTCATCATCTTTGTAATTGTTGTCATTGGTGGTGTTGCTTTCGTTGTTATGAGGTACTGTCTCCCACAGGATTATTTCCTCATCCTGCAGATCCAATCTCGACAATTTTTTTCTACTCATAGCCATTTCTACTGAACCTACTGCCATAATTGTTGTCATTGTGCATTTTTGGCATCTGAGGCTACTGATCTCTGAATCGTACTCATTTAGAAATCTTCGTCTTTGATTTCCAGTTACTTGGTCTGTATGGCTGTGGCAACACCTATACCTTCCATAAGTGACGGAAGAATGACGATCAAAAATTCAAGTCGTAATACTCCAGTTTTTGTAGATACCTTTGAAATGCTTAAATATTATCTTTGCAATAGCTTGCTTGTATAATGTGCCTTAACTGTAGGTGAGACATTCAAAAATTTACTTACAAGGTACATGCACTGACATACAAATTTCTGCCCATGAGCCTAAGATGCGTGAGCCTATTTTGAAAATTGCTCTTGTTACACATTAACAGCCTTTGTGAAGTGTCACACTATCTTTGTGTGCAGCCCATAAATGAGCAGCAGCAGGCTGACAATGTGATAGCAGTGCAGCGGAAAGTGACAAATGTAAGCTGTCCTAATTTTAATCTGACCATAATTGAGATATCTTGTCACAAAACACAGTTTCCAGATTTTGTCCATGTTGTCTTCAGTCGAAAGTATGGTTTGATGCAGCTTTCTTTAACAACACACAGATACCGTTTACTGTGAGCTTTATTTTTGAACTGCTGAAATTGATTAGGGCTTCTTGTTCACTTAAATAATCTACCCTTAAAATTGTGTGTTGTGTAAGGAGTGCAATAGTGAGAAAAGTTGCTGCTAACTTAGGTCATTGCCACATGTAGTTCAAAGTAATTCACATTCAACCTTTCCTCCTCCCTCACAATTGTTCCCTTAAATTTCATTATTGGTTGTAATTGATTTGGCCAGACGCCATCTTTCTCGCACCTACCATATGCAATATCACTAAAAGAGCGAAACCAGTTATTCATAACCCTGCCCTCTGTCCTCACTGTTGTCAATTACCACTCGGCTTGTCACTGTTGGGAGAGACTTACTCTCGAATGATTATTTCCTGGGGTCATGAATGTAACCTTAACAATCTTAACATTATATGCCACTGATCTCTGCTAGTAATGGCTGTTTTTGCTGAACTTAACTGACATAATTGTTTTTATTCCTTTGTGGGGGTACAAGAGCCAATGCGTGTGGCAGTTGGATGGTATATAAATATCATAACCAAGTGAAATTCTGTTATTTGGTCTGTATGGCTGAAGCAAAACATTTGAGTGCCCTCCATAGCTACTCGACATTATCAGTCAGGAAACAAATTTAACAAATTCTGGTGCAATGGTTTTCTGATATCATGTGTCTTAGACTTACAAGTAAGTTAGACAAATATGTGATAACCAGTTGTGCAGGACTACATGGATTGTCAGAAACTATTATTTCTTTGGAACCATGTATCTGAGGAAATGGGCAAGACTTCTAAACAGTCAGATTGTTGGAAATTTGAGTGTGATGTTGTTTGGTATCAGCTTACACTGGTTGTAATCAGTAGGTCGAAAGTAACACATGACAGGACATCTAAGGAAGAGGCCACATGCTGATACACAATTCCACTTCTAAGGAGCTGCACATCAACCTTAATATTGTGACAGGTAGGGCACAAGAGAGCCATTGAAGTCTTTTACCTGCAAGTTTTTTGTGATATATCGAATTGTACGACGAATATTTTACCTCTGAAAATGATCGTACTCAGAGGAGCTCGTCGTAATGTTGGGAGTCGTGGTGTTCATTACGGCACCCATCATTGCTTGCTACCACTGTACTATCCTCTGTTGATGACCAAAATTGTGTTCCACCTCCATCAATTGAACTAGAAGAATGTTGATTAAATTGGGTTCTGAGTCTGATGGCATGGGGGATCTGGCACCCCTGGCATCATCATGGGGTAGAATTCTCCTGAGGTCACTCCTTTTACTACTCTTTAATTACTTTAAAGTACTGGAGCATTAGAGGACTTACCTGCTGCAGCAGTAGGATCTGACAAGGAACCAGCAGCTGTGGGACCTGTTGTCCATATCTCATTCATCTGTTGGCATTTGTCAGGTTACTGTGCAACCTAATGCTTTTGTTCATAGTAACAAAATTGTAAAGCGAAAATAAGCAAATGAAACTAGAGTAGTGTATGTGTTCTCCAGTGGTTATATAGTAACAACCTACATACTGAGACTCTATGAAGTGCTGTTAGTTTTTGGGGAATACTGAGTGGGCTGTGGCATGAATCGGAGTTCAGATTGAGGAGTGAAGCATGCAGGATAATTGGTGAGGTTATGAAAACCACTTTGCCATCTTATTAACTATAGTGTTTAGCACATCTGCCTAATGAGCAGGGGGATTGGGTTCAAATCCTGCCTTTCACAATTAATTTTTATTCTTTTGAGTCTCCATGTATATATCATTGGTGTTTGAGGCCTCTGGAACTATATAGTTCCACTCGAGTAAATTATGTTGCTTTAGTGTTTTCACTACTAACGTAGGTGTCTGGTTGCATAACCTTCCATTGTGCCCTAAAGAAATATGAGAATCACAAGGGAAAGTCGATGACTATATTGCAAAACACCAATAAATGTCGAATATTAAACCGGATGATATGGTAACAGGCTATTAGGATAGGGATGTACTGACAACTACAGAGGTTAATATTATAGATAGTGTAATAAATGTGATTTGAAATAGCAGTGCAGTCAGAAGAAGCAGAGCGTGTACAGGCAGCATTGAGCATATGCCAGTGTCCTTGTGCTGTGTGCCACAACTTTGACAGGAAAAATTATTCACTTTTAATAGTTATTGCTGAATTGCTATTCAGTACAAAAAATCAGTATTCAGAATGAATACACATTACCAAGTTCCAAACCGATGCACTGACCACTTCAGCACACAGGTGACACATCATATGCTGAAGCTCTTAATGCATTACCCAGGCAAGAACAGCGACCAAAAGACGCCGACACATGCTCGACCTGCTCCCTCCTCAACTATCTTGCCAATGACATCCTTCATCCACAGTTAGCGCATGCGTGACCACCATTCCAAATTTCATATTGATTTTCATATATCGCAAATGTGAAGAACACAGTTCAGATAGTAGTAACTGAGCACCATTAGTTGTTGTTGTTGTTGTTGTTGTTGTTGTTGTTGTTGTCTGCAGTCCTGAGATTGGTTTGATGCAGCTCTCCATGCTACTCTATCCCGTGCAAGCTTCTTCACCTCCCAGTACCTACTGCAGCCTACATTCTTCTGAATCTGCTTAGTGTATTCATCTCTTGGTCTCCCTCTACAGTTTTTACCCTCCACGCTGTCCTCCAATACTAAATTGGTGATCCCTCGATGTCTCGGAACATGTCCTACCAACCGATCCCTTCTTCTAGTCAAGTTGTGCCACAAGCTCCTCTTCTCGCCAATTCTGTTCAATACCTCCTCATTAGTTATGTGATCTACTGATCTAATCTTCAGCATTCTTCTGTAGCACCACATTTCGAAAGAGTCTGTTATCTACTTGTCTAAACTATATATCGCCCACATTTCACTTCCATATGTGGCAACACTCCATACAAATACTTTCAGAAACGACTTCCTGACACTTAAATCTATACTTGATGTTAACAAATTTCTCTTCTTCAGAAACGCTCTCCTTGCCATTGCTAGTCTACATTTTACATCCTCTCTCTTCGACCATCATCAGTTATTTTGCTCCCCAAATAGCAAAACTCCTTTACTACTTTAAGTGTCTCATTTCCTAATCTAATTCCCTCAGCATCACCCTCCTTAGACTACATTCCATTATCCTTGTTTTGCTTTTCTTGATGTTCATCTTATACCCTCCTTTCAAGACACTGTCCATTCTGTTCAACTGCTCTTCCAAGTCTTTTGCTGTCCCTGACGTTCGCCGATGACATTGTAATTCTGTTAAAGTTTTTATTTCTTCTCTGTGGATTTTAATACCTACTCCAAACTTTTCTTTTGTTTCCTTTATTGCTTGCTCAATATACAGATTGAATAACATCGGGGATAGGCTACAACCCTGTCTCACTCCCTTCCCAACCACTGCTTCCCTTTTATACCCCTCGACTCTTCTATCTGCCATCTGCTTTCTGTAGTAATTGTAAATAGCTTTTCGCTCCCAGTATTTTACCTCTGCCACCTTCAGAATTAGAAAGAGAGTATTCCAGTCAACATTATCAAAAACTTTCTCTAAGTCTACAAATGCTCGAAATGTAGGTTTGCCTTTCTTTAAACTTTCTTCTAAGATAAGTCGTAGGGTCAGTATTGCCTCACATGTTCCAACATTTCTACAGAATCCAAACTGATCTTCGAGGTCAGCTTCTCAGTTTTCCCATTTGTTTGTAAAGAATTTACATTAGTAATTTGCAGCTGTGACGAATTAAACTGAGAGTTCGGTAATTTTCACATCTGTCGATGCCTGCTTTCTTCGGGATTGGAATTATTATATTCTTCTAGAAGTCTGAGGGAATATCGCCTGTCTCATACATCTTGCTCACCTGATGGTAGAGTTTCATAAGGACTGGCTCTCCCAAGGCTGTCAGTAGTCCTAATGGAATGTTTTCTATTCCCGGGGCCTTGTTTCGACTTAGGTCTTTCAGTGCTCTGTCAAACTCTTCATGCAGTATCATATCTCCCATTGCATCTTCATCTACATCCTCTTCCATTTCCATAATATTGTCTTCAAGTACATTGCCCTTGTATAGACCCACTATATACTCCTTCCACCTTTCTGCTTTCCCTTCTTTGCTTAGAACTGGGTTTCCATCTGAGCTCTTGATATTCATGCAAGTGGTTCTCCTTTCTCCAAAGGTCTCTATAATTTCCCTGTAGGCAGTATCTATCCTACCTCCAGTGAGATAAGCCTCTGCATCCTTACATTTGTCCACTAGCCATCCCTTCTTAGCCATTTTGCACTTCCTGTCAATATAATTTTTGAGATGTTTGTATTCCTTTTTGCCTGCTTCATTTACTGCATTTTTATATTTTCTCCTTTAATCAATTAAATTCAATATTTCTTCTGTTATCCATGGATTTCTACTAGCCCTCGTCTTTTTACCTACTTAATCCTCTGCTACCTTCACTATTTCATCCCTCAAAGCTACCCATTCTTTTTCTACTGTATTTCTTTCCCCCATTCCTGTCAATTGTTCCCTATTGCTCTCCCTGAAACTCTGTACAACCTCTGGTTTAATCAGTTTATCCAGGTCCCATCTCCTTAAATTCCCACCTTTTTGCAGTTTCTTCAGTTTTAATCTACAGCTCATAACCAATAGATTGTGGTTAGAGTCCACATCTGCCCCCTGGAAATGTCTTACGATATAAAACCTGGTTCCTAAATCGGTCTTACCATTATATAATCTGATACCTTTGTGTATCTCCATTCTTTGTAGGTACATATTACATTTTATATTCTACATGAACTGAAAATGTGATAGCTGCTCTGTAGATCATTTTTACTCTTCTTATGTTTTATTCATTTATCTTTCTCATAAATGTTAATCCACAAATTGCTGTTTGAATGAATATAAAAGCAAAAACAGGTTAAATTCTGTAAATAATGGAGGTACTGCCAGTGATGTAAACACGGTAGTGACACAGGTCAACACCATAGAGATGGGAAATAAATGCTACTACTTCTTCCAGGTTTCAAAATAAAAGGAGGTGAGAGGTAAACTTTTTGTGTTTTACATTTGCTAATTAGGCTCCCACACTTCGTTGTTTGGCGGCGGTGGTGGTGGGGGGGGGGGGGGGGGGGGGTGATAGTGAATGCAGTGATGTAAAATGTTCAGCCACATTTTGAAGGCTCCTGCTCTTCTACCATCATTGAGCACAATTTTTTTCTTTTTTTTCTTTTTTTCTTTCTTTCTTTTTTCTTTCTTTCTTTTTTCCTAACAAGAAAATAATGCTTCCATTAAAACCATTGTCTGCATCAGGAACACCATATTTTTATTATTCCTCTTAAGAATTTCAACCACCACCTACTCCCATCTGGTATTACACACAAAATTTTCTCTAAGATGCTCACCTCCTAAATTTCTCTCAACAAGAATTATCACTTGGTTTTGCTGAGATATTATTTTTGTTGTACTGGTATACACTGAATTTAAAAATCACAACCTTCAAATTCTAACTCTCAATTGGTTTAGTCTGCTGGATAGTAGTCCCCAATTTAGTAAGAATCAAAGTGTATTATTATATGTGACAATATGACATCCCAGTAACAGCAAAACTTTGCCATGGAAAGTGCATCTCTTCCAGTAACTATGTACTACGTCTCCCAGTGAGTGATTGAGTTTGTGAGTACACTAATTGTGAATGCTACAGTGAAATGTTAAATGACTCAGTTACCCTCACAGTTTCCTGCACCAAGGGAAAAATAAACAAAAACAGTTGTTGTTGTTGTGGTCTTCAGTCCTGAGACTGGTTTGATGCAGCTCTCCATGCTACTCTATCCTGTGCAAGCTTTTTCATCTCCCAGTACCTACTGCAACCTACATCCTTCTGAATCTGCTTAGTGTATTCATCTCTTGGTCTCCCTCTACGATTTTTACCCTCCACGCTGCCCTCCAATACTAAATTGGTGATCCCTTGATGCCTCAGAACATGTCCTACCAACCGATCCCTTCTTCTGGTCAAGTTGTGCCACAAACTTCTCTTCTCCCCAATCCTATTCAATACTTCCTCATTAGTTATGTGATCTACCCATCTAATCTTCAGCATTCTTCTGTAGCACCACATTTCGAAAGCTTCTATTCTCTTCTTGTCCAAACTATTTATCGTCCATGTTTCACTTCCATACATGGCTACACTCCATACGAATACTTTCAGAAACAAAAACAGAACCAATGTAGAAATTTTGCTTAAATTAGAATGATGAAGTATCGGTGCCTTACACAGCTGGTTTTTTTAATTAACTTAAATGCTTCTTGATGTTCCTTATTCCATTTTCAAATGGAGATGGACTTGTGAAGATGAAAAACTTTGAGGTTGAAAACTGTGATAGAAATTACATATACTGTGTGACTTTCAGTTGTCTACAGTATTTTGGCGCAGGAAATTTTCCCTCTGGTTCTATTTTTGTCAGATCAGATATGATCCTGCACAAAGAAATGTGCCCAAGGAAATTGTTTTGTGACTTGGTGAATTCTTTTTTATCCATCTTTAATGTGACTCGTGCTACACTAAATGCTTAAATTACATAGCACAGTGTGTCTAAATGTTCTCCCTAAAGGCAGCACTAATTAGAATATGACCCACATAATGCTGAGTGTGTCAATTCTTCTCTTAGAACTTCTGTGAGTTCTGTCATAAAGGCTACTGATGATCCTGACAGACTGAAGGGTATTCGTTTAAACTCGTAACATGTTCCATTCAACAGAAAGCCTGTGTTTTTCCAGCTATACTTTCATCTTCCAGTTGGTCACATTGCACAGTAAACCACATCACTGCACCATGAGCATCAGTTAGTAAATTCGCACTGCCATCCCTTTGTGCTACAGTGGGGATCGGATTAGAACATTCACTATCTCAGTGTTAAATTACCTGATTCTCCAACTTACCCTTAATTACTTTAACTACTGCTTTCTAGGGCAAGGGTACTGGATACAGTATGCTATGGAATGACTCACGATTCTTAACTACAGTCTTACAAGTGCAACATCTGATCAGACCAGGTGTTTTTAAAATATATAGACATTAATATTTTTACCTGTTTCTTCCATTTAGCTAGAGGCATGTCCACTAATGTTTGAATCATACTGTGAGGATTAGTGAGAGCATCTTCATCAATATTATTCTCCTGGAACTCGGTATCTTCCTCAGACTTACTTAAAGTTGCAGTTCCCCCTTTTGTCGAAAATGAATAAGCTCATATTTATGATTGCAGCTCCCTAATGGTCTCCCTTGTTGAATCCTGAAACACTCTTCTCTTGTGTTCCCTCCACTAGTCAGACAGAAATGAAGTGTAGGGGAATGCATTTACAAAGCTATTCAGAATCGGTCAATTCTGAGAAATAAACTGATATTAAGTGATCCAAAAATGAATTCCCTCTGCTCACACATACTTTCCTGAATTCTGAATTTTAACAGTGCCTGGTCTTCAATTATACAGGGTACTTTTCCAGCTCCATATTATGTGAAAATCAACACCTATTTCTTTCAGGCACTGTTTATATTGTATATGTTTTACAGATTTTTTTGTTGATATCAGATTATGCAGCACACTTTCTAAATAAATTAGAAGTATTTTCAATATTTTTGAACCTGCTTAAGGTTATTCAAAAAGATTACATAGAAACTGATGCAACTCTTTTTTTCCCAAAATGCTTCCTCAAATTGACATGCCATTTTAATCCAATGTTGCACATTTGAAGGAGACCAAATTTTTACCAGATATGCATGATATTATGGCTGAGGTGCTAGACCTATTTAATTCCACCTATTATGTATATTACAAGTATGGAAACATTGTATCTTACATTTTAACCTTTACAATTTTTATCCTAATAAAAATGTTACATTTTCTATAATTTAGTTGATTCTGCAATATACCTTATACCTACTACGTAACTATCAACTATTACAAGTTAAAGAAAAATATTAGAGCAATGGTATATAACTCGAGGAAATATTTGTACTTGAAATCTGAAAAATACAGGTTGTGGGAAGTTGTGAATGAAGATGAGTCCAATTAAATCGTGCCTCAGAACATTGCTGAAGCATATTATTCACCTTGCAGCATTTATTCATCTTCAAGCTCCCTCTTGGCCGTCCTTTTAGCACCTCTTGCTTCTTAGGTAACTTCAAGAGCTGAATCTTTCAGCTTCTTGTACCCATTGTCCATCACACACAAGCAATTGATTTTCCATATTAGATACACATTTTATGCCTAAATTTCTCAGAGCTTCCAACCTTCCTATTACTCCATCATTAAAACATATCACTGCATCTAGTACACCATTTTTAATGTATTTAGTCTTAGAAAAACATTGTTGCGTAATCCTTCCCATACGCAATGGTTGAAACTTTCATTTTTATTATGAGTGCCCCCATGAAGACATTTACTAAGCAAAACAAGGTCACTCACATCTCTAAAAATTGGTTTTATTTTATTCATAACATGCTCAGGAAGAGAATGCTTATAACAATATATCTGATATTTTTTTTTCTTTATTGTAACCACACCAAGAATCTGCTCCCCTAGGGCAAAGTCCATGAACAGGGTGGTCATCTGTGGGCAACTCGTAAAAGTAGGTAGCCCATACAGCTTTTCTCATTGCTGTAACATCTTCAGAGTTGTTATGGACTGACCTTTAGATGACATGCACCTCTGAATGAAGGTCTATTTCAGTTTCTGTCAATCTGCTTTGGCCAGACAGAGATTTTCCATCCGATAGCAACTTTCCTTTCGTTTCTCATCATAGCTTCCTCAATCTAGCACCCATCCTCTTCTGCATATTTCCACAACACTCAAGTTTAATGACTTCAGTGTCTATGGTGACACCTTAGTAACAAATTTTGTTGAAAGCTTTAGAGTCCCCATCACCTAGGCACTTCGTATATGTAACATTATAAGTGGGCACCGACCTCTGAAATATTTTTTAGAGCTCCATCACACTCCGTACCACCACTATAACCACCATAATTCTTAGAACACTGACGTTCAATACATACTTCAATGTTACCATCACAGGTGTGGCAGTTCTTAGATAAGCACTAATCAACAACTACTTTTCCATTCTCCAGAGAAGTACCACTTAAAACACCATTCAAGAAACAATGTCCTTGACATTGCTGTTGCACTTGATGGGACATGGCGATGTCCCTGGTTCCACTAATATTTACAGTTTCTTTAACTGCACATTTTGTAGATGCCTTAGGCACAACTGTCAAGGCACCTAAAAGTATTTTTATGTACTTGTTGAACCTAGTTTGAGGAAGAGGAAGGTCCATCAAACCACAAAATGTTCGAGTAGCCTTTTCCCTTTTTGTATTGCACACATGCAGGCACTAACTTTAGATTCACACCATATGTATTATGCACAATGTTCAAAGTCATTTTTGAGGTTATTTATTGGAGGATGTACACAGAACAGCTACTTTTGATGCTAAACCCTTCCTGCTACCTTGTTGTTCAGTTATTTCCAGACAGCCTACACCATCACGCTGCTTACATTTCCCCACTTCCTTTATCAAAGAAGAAAAAAATGCCCTCATCACCAACAACAAATCCACTACAGACAGCATCATTGTTAACAAAAAATTTTAATCACTGGGAGGCATGGTGGGAATTTCTCCCCAAAGAAATGATACATAAGTTACTTTCAACAGTGTGGCTTGCTTTGTCATTTATGTAGCACTTGGGCAACAGACATTCAGTAACACGTGCGTAAACTGTTTCAGCAGAACAGTGGTAAATACTAACAAAGATAATCATTTACAGACACTAGAAACCTGCACTGTTACTAACATATACAATGTATCATACGAATAATCACTGGAAACAGAAAGTTCACTGTTCTTCCCAAAATAATACTGGTTTTTGCAACAGAAATAAAGGGGGTGTGGTGGCATACATGTCCATAACTTTAAAATTTGCTATATGTAGGTCATTTTTCATTTGAAACCCTATAATGTACATATATCAATGTAATCTGGAAAGACTATAGAATTTAATAAAGTCATTAAAAAATTTAAGTTTTTCGACCAATTAAAAGTACCCAGTATCCTTAATGGGTTTACTTTGATTGTTTACAGCAATGGCAATATGCAAATTATTAACAGGAAATACCGAAAATGCAATGAGGTAGATTTTCCATAATAATTCCCTTTCTCCCCAACGAAATGGCTGTTACATCCATAATTCAGCATATTTGGACCTCCACAAAAGGCATTAAAATGTATTTATGATGCTGTGTTTCCTCCCTCTATAAATCTTCTTTCACTTCAGTGAAAGGTTTGCACTTGGTAGTGTTCATTGTGACTTCTGATCCATTTCCGACAACTTCAGTTGTGGAGTGACCCATTTCCAAAGCTTTTTTTAGTTTGCTGAATGACGACTTCTCATATTATGACTTGGGCTTGTGGAAATTCTAGCCATTATTTTTGCACTCTTTCTCTGGCATATGTTGGAATTTTTGGTTTTTAATCCTGTTGCTTTTCACAAAACCAAAATTTGTTTAAGAATGTGGCTTAAAATTCTTCACCTTTGGAATAATTTTTGGTTACACAAATGACCCAGATATGTGCTTAACATTACATGTGGCTAATGCATGTGTCTATTTTGCCCTGTTTCGTTTAATGTCTCTGAAATAAATGGATGAACTGTTTGAACCCAACCATGGCATACATCCTGTGGCCTTTTTTGATTGTCCTGAAAGTTGCGTTATCTACAATTATTTGAGTTGCATTATCAATGTTAGTCTCTACTTTGCTTAATGCTGCGTTAATGTTGTGCAGTAGAAGCCCTCTATTTATTCCATCGACACTTCCTCATAGTGTATGACTTGCTGGTGGATTTCATTTTCTCCAGTGCACACTACCACTCACCCACAACCTCTATTGACATTTTTTGCCATGTGTGCTACTGTACATTAATGCTGTCGGGGATATTAGATTCAAAGATGTATGGGTACTGCTCCCTTCTTTAGTTACAGTGGTACTTTGTAACTATGACATCACTTTCTAGTCACTTTCTTCTTGCACATAGCTGATCTCCATTATTTGTATGACTTAATTGTTGGACAACCATGTTAACATGCATAAACAGTATCTTTCCTAGAATTAGGCCTTTGGTTCAACTAATGCTTCAATGTTTAGTTGACATGTTTTAATACTTGGTCTCACTTCTGTAGATGTTTGGCACAGGTAAAGAGCTCTTGATGAGTCATAGCTTTCTTGATGTATGTACTTCTCATGTAGTTGGGAGATTAGCCAGTTGTGTTCTTTTTTGTAGTACCACCCAGGGATCACATGGAGAGTCCTTTGAGGTTGACACATGCACTTGTGAAGCTACATTGACCCCTGATATAGCTAACAAGCTTCATAACTGACAGAAGGTTAATAAAAGTTTATCTTATGTTGGATAAGTAGTTTATAAACATATATTACAACATATATTACAACATAGTAAATATCTATTAAAAACTAAATTACATAACTTTCTCTTGAATCACTATTCCATAAGATTTTCAGCTCGGTGGGAAGGAGGTCGAGAATTTTTACAGCAGCATACATAGCATCTCGCTGCAGCAGAGACAGTGTACATAATTCTTTGTTTAGTGCCACACCTGTGAGCTGCTGAGTTCTGTCACAAAGGATCCAGTCTCCAGGAACACTATACATTAGAGAAAATAAGTGTTGAGAAGCAGTAGCAAATATTCTCAGCAGTTTGATTAAGGAAGAGTTCCCCCAGGGCATATTTCTATGTGACACTATAGAGTGCACAGAAGCAGAATAAGCTACCTGTCTGACCCCTTCATCATCCAGAATGAGAGAACAAAAGCTGCTGAGCTGACACTCTGCTCAGCGTGATAAATGTGACATTACTTGCATGATTTGCAGTGGATGTCAATGCCCAATAACTTGATGGTATCAACTGATAATATGCTGGTTATTCAGTGTCACTGGGTGTTTTGTCTGGCTTTTTGTGAGTTCATGTAAATTGCATAAAATTTAACATGTTTATATTGGCAGGAAGGGAGTTAATGAACCTGTTACAAAAGTTTTGTGAAATGTTATTGGAGACTGTGTTTGACAGATATTCTGTTACAATGATGATGTCATCTGTAAACATGGTACATTTCCACTATACACCATTCACTACTGCAGGCAGATCTTAGCATAAATCAGAGATGCTGAAGGACTCTGATGGACAGAAGGTGTTTCTTTACCCAAACTCTGTTCCAGCTGTACTACTAGATGACTTATCAGGTTCATGACACACAGTACCAGTTGCATGTAGCCTATATAAGTGCTTTCTTTGATTTTCAGTATTTAATACAAATGCAGAGTGAATTTAAATCCCTGCCATAATTTAGTACTTATTTGTTGCAACAAAAGTTTTACCCTGTAGGACGAGTATTACAGTCGGAAACTGTGCATGCACGTCTTGCAGCAGTGTTGCTAGAGTTGCGCTATTTATACATACTGTAAATATCCAATGTTTCATAGTGAGAGCACTTTGTGATTTCCAAAAACTTCAAACATAATTTCAAACTTCTCCTAAATGCTAAATGTCAGAACATACTTGTCCATTTGCAAAGCAGTCAGAAGTATGAAGTTGTTATATACATTGTAGTTTGATTCCTTAAACATACTGAGTAAGTTTTATATGGAAGATACTTATTGTGCATCATAAATTGAGCATATTTTTACAATAATGTGGCTCGTGACTCATGCCTGAAATTCTCTTATGCAGATGTAACAATAGTATATATCCTAAATGATTACTAAGTATTATTAGAAGTTTCAGTTATAGGTTTCTCTTCTAACTGTACTTCACAGATAATTAATGGATACACGTGTTGGCTGAAATGTATTGTGCCATTGTCCTAATAATCAGAATGTTAGTAGTACATGCATTAAAACTTGAAAAAGCAGTTCATGATGTACATACATTTCTACTAAGCTGCAATCTTTCAAGATTGACAGAGCACTTTACTATACTAATATGATGCATATTTTATAATACTAAAGTATGAGATGGCAATCGTGAGTGACTGGATATGATCAGTCGTCTCACTGCATACAGTTGTTGCTAACATTCCAGTAAGTGTTTATACCATTTTGGTCTATTTTAGAATGTAAGATTCAACTGACACTAATTGGCACAGCAGAAAACTATGTAATGTGCCTTGGCATACAGTATCGGAAGACTTGTATATTGTTTTTTAATGTGTCTGTGGTGGAAATTGGAAGAGCTGATTAATCCCTCATTCTGTGTGTTGATGTTACTGGTAGATTCGATTAGTTGTAGTTTACACATGATCCAGTATGGTTCTGAGGTGAAAGGACAGGATCTTCATTCTTAAATTATACTAGGTATGGATATTTTCACATACTGTACTGCTCCTTCCTTTGTATTTGATACAGAACATACTGTTGTTCATGTGTGCCTGTGTGTGTGTGGGCTGTTCATTATCTGTATATCACATTTCATGGAACATGGTGCATATTTTCCAGTGCAGTCTACAGTGGACGATGTTTTCTTTTACAAAATGATTATCATATTTGGAGGCTGCGGACGTGCATATAATCAAACTTGTTAAATGTAGCTACCATAACTGCTGGTCAAGAAGGTATGGGAGTTTGTTAATGACATTGTAAATATGATTGTTATTAGTTTTTAAATTTTATTTATTCATAGAAAACTTACTTTAGCATAATTTAGAAACTCAGAGGAATTTGTGGAATGTTATATTTACCATGTGTTAGGTAACCTGTGTATACAGGCAATTAACATATTTTGTGTTGATTAAATTGTTATCTGCGCATTTTCATACCATTACCACAATAGCAGTATGTTTCCCTAAAATTCTAGTTTCTCTCAACTTTGATATTTCCGTATGATGCTTTTCTGTATAATGACAGTCTGCATTTGTAACCCAATGTAGGAGGGGCATTCACTAAGTAATGGAACATATTTCTATTCATGTTTCTATTCCAGTTCAAAAAAATGTGCACAAAACGTCTTTGGATATGATGAAACTATAGGAGCTGAAGTAGGAATATTCCACAAAGTTCCATTAAGTGGCAGCACTAATTGTGCCTTAAAAATTGTTTGTAACAGAGGTATGTTCCAAGCAGGGACCTGTTGAGTTTTCAGTGCAAAAGCAGACCATCACAGTTATTCATAGGCACTTGCAGTTGTGACTCTGCTGTGTCGGAACATGCAAACACTCTGATGGTGATCTGGCAATCACAATGGATGGAACAATCTTGTTTCTCAGCTGGACATCTCTGTTGTTAGTGCAGACACAGTTGTCCACCAGTTAGGGTAATCAAAGATGTGCCCTGCTCTGTTCCGGCAAACTAGAGATGGTAAACACCAACGAACGACCATCTGTGCCAAACAGACTGTGCATTAGGAGGGTTATAGTGATAATTTTTGTTGAATTTGTCAGACGGTGAAGCACTTTGAACTGAGAAACAAAACAGCAATCCACAGAGTAGTGCCACATCACCTCCTCTGAAGAAAAAGTTCAAAGCTGCATCCTCAACCAATGAAGTCATGGTGGTGGTCTTCTGAAATTTTGAAGTTGTTATTCTTTGTGCTTACCTCCATCATAATGTAGTGTTCTGCACTACCATCAGGAAGTTGACAAATAACTTCAGCATGTAGATCACCACAAAAATTGAAATGAACTTTTCCTTCTCCATGGCATGGCAACACTGCACCAAGTCTGCACACGTTAGAGGAGCACACATACTTCATTGGGACAAAGAAACAAAAGCCAGAAGGTGCGATATCCAGACTGTTGTGTGGACAAGGAAGAACTATCCATTGAAGGACGCTCTCTACAGAAAGCAGTGTGTGGATGATAGGGTAGTTGTTGAAGCAACAAGATGGCACCAATGTCAATCAGTAGATTGGTGTCGCACAGGTATACAAGGCCTCCCAGAAAGGTGGCATAAGGCCATCAAATTGAACAGAAATTATGTTGAAAACTCAGGTTTTGTATCAAAGATGATAGGAAATAATATGGTGTTACGGAATCCTGAATAGAACCAACCTGCTTTCTGAAAAATTGTTGCATTACTTACTGTATATCCCTCATACAATTAATTGAGCATTTTAGACAATCCAATGTTCCAATTTAGTAATGTAGGACATACTATTTTGTGTATTATGATCAGCTCACACAAGCTGCATAGTTATTTAAATTGTAATAGGTGCTAATAATTCCTTTTAACACTTATTATTTAATGTTAGCTGAGGTGTAGCCTGTACTGACTACAGATGCTTGTTAGATGTTAAATTTCATTAATGTGTCTGTGTTGTAAAAATAAAATTTCAAACAATTTAATATCAGCAAGGTACCAGTTACTTGGAAGGAATATCTAACAGCATACATCAGTGCATAAAGTGCTGTTATATTTTTGAATAATTTAATGTTACACTTCTGTATATTTACCCATTGTTAATTGTACCATGACCAAACAATGTACATGCAATGTTAGGAAACATGGTATTGCCAACTTGTTGGCTCAGCATAAACATGTGAATCTCACAGTATTAAATTTGACATGATCTTTGGTTTTAAATGTGGTCAAATACCACTTGCCATAAACAGAACAATCATGTGTGTCTCACTATCACCTTTCTAGAAATGTCTGACATTACTTCCACTTACTTGTCAGACATATTCTGTTTTCTTTCCTGTCGGTCTCACTTGACCAACTCTTGATCTTTTCGACCCCAATGGTATTAGGTTGCGAGGCCAGAGGGTGTCTTTCATTTTCTTTATTTAATCTTCTCTCTGATGGAAGGAGGACATGCTCATGTATTGAAGAACAAGAACAAGATGAAGAGGAAGCAGTTGTGATACAATCTAGTATCTCCTCAAAGTGTCTGGAGAAATCTTTAGCAATACTTGTATCAGAACAGAGTGATGACCATGCTGTGGTGGAGCATTATTAAATTTCCGTGAAGTTGTGCAAAAGACTGGACATCCCTGATGGACACAAAAGTAATTTGGAGGTGCCAGATGTTTGGAGAAGACTGAAATAGAAATGAGGACAGGACTTCGTGATGGAGCAGTGTTGAAAGTATGAGGTACTGCTGTATCTCCTCACAAGAGAGTATCTTCTTGCTAAACAGTTTCCCAGATGCTACTATGTTCAGAGTGATGTCTCTCATCCCAGACCTCGTGGATGTCTGCTCTGCTCCTATCATTTGTATTTTGGTGTCCACTACTGGGAGACAGATAATTGTCATCATGGGTGAATGTTCTCCAAGGCTGCTAATGGGAAGATGACACAAGGTCCTGCTAGCATTGTCAGATTCCTGAAGTACCTTTAACTGCAGCCTATCACTTGGGGAAGGCACCAAACTGTCTCACATCAGAAGCCCTACTTGCTGAGCATCACACTTTTTCCAGCCATTTGCATGCCTCCCTTCCCAAAAATGTGCATCAGCATTATAAAAGCCAGAGCACAAATGTATTAAGGGTAGCTCACGAGTGTCGTCAACTAAAAGTTGTGGAATCTCCATCACGTGTCGACACTGTAGCTACTCACAGCACTTCATATTGGTCAGAAAGTGATGTTAAGTGGTTGTGGATTTCACAATTGTCTGGTGTGGAAGGAGCCAGCTTAAAATAAATATTGTGCAAGTTTCCAGTGTTAACCCAGCACTTCAGATGTGGAATTCCCTTCCAGATGTTTTAAGACACATCCAGTGAGACCTGGTGTGGTTAGGCAGGATCACATAACTTCAGAATGAAATGGATAATAGAAATGGTAAAGTCGCTATTTTGGTCATTTATTTATTTAGTCTTAAATGCCTTATGCTTCTGGGATATTTTCATTGGTGTTACATGCATTTAATGTAAAACATGCAATCTGTTGTAAAACTGCCACAGATTCCTCTTGCTGTACCCAAGGCATGTCAGAATTCCTATTACAGGTGTATAAGAGTTATAGAAGGGACTTTGTATGTTTCCAGACATGGGTTCATTAATGAAACCTGGTGGATAAAGTTTGCTCAAGAACCTCTCTGTAATAGGAATTGTGAAACACTCTGGAATTATTAGTGAGCAGGTGGATGGCATGTGTTGAGTGTAGGCTCAATAGTCACAAAAATCTTGCATTTAAGAAGCTTTGCTTTAGTCTCACCTAATCAATATAAATATGCAATAATACAAAAACATCATTATTTGGTGAAGCCCATATGATTCTCAGTTTAGATATCTTTTGTAGTAATATCACCTCAGTTTGGAGTTTTCAGTTATCAACTTCCATGTTTCCCTTGTAAATTCAGTATTACAGTGGTGAAGAATGTGACTGAAACACAACAGGTAATATTACAATAGTTTGTTCATAAATATATTCTGAGTGCATGTGCTGTCAGCAAGAATGTATATATGGCACACTTACTGTTACAACAAACTTTTTTGTGGTTCACAAGTTACTGCAATAATGTCTTTGTATTCATAATATCCCTGTTGTGATAATCATATGTACACAAATTATAGTGATATTTGCATGTTCCTGTTGTTCATATGTGAAAATTTAGTACCTTACCATCCAGGTTTTGTAAAGGTATCAACAAATTGCCAATTGTTCAGACTATGATGCCATTTTATACACAAGAGTTAATCTTCTGACTGGTATGCAAATAAGTTAATGAGCTCAATGTTTCACTTAAAGCATAATTGCAAACATTTGCTTGACGTTTTCTTCCTTAAATGCGTGAAGTCGTCAGAAGACTGTAAGTGCACTCATCCTGAAATACTCAACAAATAAAGTTACACTGCCTTGACAAGCACACAGTTGCCCACTGTACTACTGGCCAATATCTACTCGCTAAGATGTATAATCTAACATCAAAAATGTCTTGTTGTGTTAAAGTCCATCAATAATTAAGCAAAATATTTTTTCTAGTTCCTGGAAGGCTTTAATTAGGCAACTTGCGACTGGTACTGGGTTCCAGGATATACAACTGAATCTCCCGTACCACAGTGTAAGAGTTAACTTGAAGGTCAGTTACTGGAATAACATTAGTTTAATAAGTGATGTTTAGTTTCGCAATACTGTCTGATTGTAAAGTGACTTATTATGTCAAAAAGCCTTGTTATTAATATAGTGCATCTTCATTGGGGCTCTTCTGTTTTTTATTACACTAGCCATTGGCTACAGATTTTTCTCCATCAGATGCATGTGTCCATGCATGTCCACTCCATGCACATTTCTTACTTAATGTGTAAGAATTTTGGGTACATGAACATTGATTAGTGTAGATCTTGTTTGTGTACATGGTTGTTGGGTGGTCATAAATCATTAACTCCATCCATTAATTTATGGCTAAAGTTAGAAGCAGTTCCCAGCTGTGGAAGGTTCTTGATTCTCCTATGTCATATCTTTACTTAAACACATGTTCCATTCTTCTTCTGATACTGATCACTGCAATACAGGGGACCAAGTATACAAAGTGTCTGTTAACTGTTGTTGTTTGAATATGAACTTCTGTTAGTGGATACAGGACTCGGAGCATGTGAGTGTGGACTACCACAATCCAAAGACCCACAAATACCATCAAAAGCATGAGACAGCTGTTTCCATAAGTTGTTCCTCCGTGATTTACTTGTAATTATGTTGGGGGATCTGATCGGGTCATTACCAAGATAGTGAGCTGCAGTAGGTTTGATTTAGCAGTTTACTCCCATTGACTTGCAGTGTAGGGGAAGTTAGACATGTTTGCACACTTCCATTCTTTCACTGTTCATCTCTATTACTGTGATTCAGTAACTTTACGATTGGATAGAAGGCAAAGAGCTTGAGTAGTTCTCTAGAATGTTTCTAAATACTTTCAATGTGCCTATTTAGAGAGATTGCTATACTCATATTCATTTCCTGTGGTGGATTAAATGTACTAAGCAACCAGTAGGAATAAATGGAATCAGTACCGATGTAGAAATTTCTTCTGAAATCAGGATGATGAAGTACTGGTGCCTCATGCAGCTGGTTTTTAATTAACTCAAATGCTTCTTGATATTCCTTATTCCATTTTCAGATGGAGATGGACTTGTGAAGATAAAAAAAATCAAGGATGAATACTGTGATAGAAATTGCATGAAATGAAATGAGAGATTTTTCAGTTGTCTACAGCATATTTGTGCAGGAAAATTTCTCACTGGTTTCATTTTCATCAGATCAGATATGATTCCACACAAAGAAATGACATGCCCAGGGAAATTGTTTTGCAATTTGGCAAATTCTTATTTATCCATCCTTAATGTGACTCTTGCTCCACTAAACCCTTCAATTACATGGCACAGAATGTCTAAATGTGCTCTCTAAAGGCAGTACTAATTTGTATACTGCCTACATAATGTTAGGTGTGTCAATGGTTTGAATGGCTCTGAGCACTATGGGACTTAACATCTATGGTCATCAGTCCCCTAGAACTTAGAACTACTTAAACCTAACTAACCTAAGGACATCACAGAACACCCAGTCATCACGAGGCAGAGAAAATCACTGACCCTGCCGGGAAGCGAGAACGCTACCGCACGACCACGAGCTGCGGACTAAGTGTGTCAATAATTCTTCTCTTTGAACTTCGTTAAGTGCTGTCATAAAGGCCACTGATGATACTGACAGACCAAAGGCCATTCTTTTAAACTGGTAACACCTTCCACTCCACAGAAAGCCTGTGTTCTGCCTGCTATGCCTTCATCTTCCAGTTGGTCACATTGTACAGTAAACTGCATCATTTCATCATGAGCATCAGTTAGTAAATGACACTGCCATCTTTTGTTACAGTGGGGATTGGAATAGAACCTTCCCTACCTGAGTTATAAATTATCTGATTCTCCTACATATTCTTAATTGCTTTATTAACTACTACTTTCTAGGGCAAGGATACTGGGTACAATTTGCTATGGAATGACTCATGATTCTTAACTGGAGTTTCACAAGCGCATCATCTGATCAGACCAGGTGTTTTTAGAACAGATCAACATAACACCCTTGTATTTTTACCTGTTCCTCCCATTTACCTTCAGGCATGTCCACTAATGATTGAATCATATTTTGAGTACTAGTCACAGCATCTTAATCATTATTATTCTCCTGCAGACCAGCATTTCCTCAGACTTACTTGAAGATGCAGTTCCCAAGCTCATATTTATGAATGGAGCACCCTAATTGTCTCCCTTGATGAATCCTGAAACTATCTCCTCTTCTGTTCATTTCTGTCTGACTAGTGGAAGGAAGTGCAAGAGAATGCGTTTACAAAGCTATTCAGAATCAGCCAACTCTGAGAACTAAACTGATGTCAAGTGATGCTAAAATGAATACACTCTGCTTGTACATACTCTCCTGAATTCTGAAATTTAATAGTGCCTGGCCTTTGGTGGGATTGCATTGATTGTTTACAGCAATGGCAATATGGAAATGATCTACAGGAAATATTCAAAATGCAAGGATGTAGATATTCTGTGATAGCTCCCGTCTTCCTCGCATGAAAAGCATTAAAATGTATTCATGTTTCCATTTCTCCTTCCTCTATAAATCCTAACTCACTACAGTGACAGGTTTGCACTAGGTTGTGTTCTGACTCATTTCTGACAATTTCAGTTTCTGAGTGGCCAACTTCCAAAATTCATTTAGTTTACTGTATCATAACTTCACATATTACAGCTTCAGCTACATGACTTCAGCTTTGGAATACCTGGCCATTGGTTTTGCACTCTCTCTGGCATATGTTGGAAGTATTTTATTTTCAATCCTGCTTTTTTTTTTTTTTTTTTTCACAAAACCAAAATTTGTTTATGAAGGTGGTTTAAATTCTTCAGAATTGGAATAAATTTTTGTTAAACAAATGACCCAGATATTTGCTTAACATTACATCTGGCTAACACACATGTCTACTTTGCCCTGTTTGGTTTAATGTTTCTGAAATGTTCGAGCTGTTTGAACCCAACCAAGGTGAATACCCTGTGCCCATTTTTGACTGTCCTGAAAGTTCCATTATCTGCGGTTATTTGAGGTGCATTGTCAATGTTAGTCTCTATTTTGTCTAATGCTGCATTAATTTTGTATAGTAGAAGCTCTTTATTTATTCCTTTTCATCCTTTGTCACAGTCTGAGGATTTCCGGTGAATTTTGTCATTTACACAATGCACAGCTGCTCACCTACAACCTCTACAGATATTTCTTGTCACACGCGCTACTGCACATTGATGCTTGCTAGCCACGTTCCTCTTGTATGTAGCTGATCTCCATGATTAGTTTGGCTTTGCTGTTGGACAACCATGTTGATAACATGCTTAAACAGTATCTTCCCTAGAATTTGGTTGGTTCAACTAATGCCTTCATTGTAGAGTTGGCATGTTTTAATACTTGTTCTCACTTCTGTAGATGTTAGGCCCTGGTAAAGAGCTTTTGATGTGATGAGTCATTCCTTCCCTGACTGGTATGTACTTCTCATGTAGTCAGGTTAGCTAGTTTTAGTAACACCCGGAGACCACACGTAGAGTCCGTTTAGGTTGACACGTGCACATGTGAAGCTGCATTGCCCCCTGAAATACTTTCATAACTGACGAAAGGTTAATAAAACTTATTAGGTATATCTTATGTTGGACAAGTAGTTTATAAACACATTGTACAACAGTCATTAAAGATACAGTTATGGAATAGTAAATAACTATTCAAAACTGAGCAATATGAAAAAACTACAGAAGGTTTTCAGCTCCTTGGGAAGGAGGTTGAAAATTTTTACAGCAGCATATATAGGATCTCTCTGCAGCAGTGGCACTGCACATAATTCTTTAGTTTAGTGCCACACATGTGAATTGTTTCTAGAGACTGCATCCTTGGTGACAGAACTCAGCAAGATTTTCTGTGGTGGATTAAACGTAATAAGTGTTCCTGTGGGAAGCACTTTCATAGCCTCTCACAGTCAAACACCACTGCGTTTTGTAACAGGCCTACTCTCCAATTTATCACCCTTAAGGAAAACACAGTTGCAGTAAATGTTAGTACACAACAACAGAAGAACCCACATAAGCCACAGTCTTATTGGTGGATGTGGTCTGCCAGACTGCTGATCTGACTCGTGGAGCAGTTAACAACCTGTTGCAGCTTCTCGTTGTTTTCAACTTTTATTAGAACTATCAAACCCTCAGCAAATACGATAACTTTATGTTCTTCTACACTTATATGCATTATGTTCAGCTGCTTTGCCTTTTGGTCACTTTACCTAGAGTACCATCTGCTAATGACGCTGTAATACACAGAAACATATTTTCATTTAGGAACTCTTGGAGGATACATGTTGACCTGGACTGAATTTCTATTTAGTATGATGAACGGCAGCTTGTTCCACATGAAAAAAATGTAAGTGGATGTGGACGAGTAGGAGAAACAAGCCATTAATGTCCAAACACAGTATCGGTACTGTGATGCTTGACACCATGTACATCCACATGACTAATCTGCTATTCAGAATAAAGTGCGTGCAGAGGGATCGTTGACTGACCTTCAAGCTATTTTTTCCGTTCCACTCGCGGACAGCATGGGGAAAAATGAACACTTTAGTCACACCATGTGAGCTCTACTTTAATTGGTGGTGGTGGTGGTGGTGGTGGTGGTGGTGGTGGGCATCATCATTTCAACCTATGTAGGTTGGTTCCAACAAAATATTTTCACACTAGGAGAAAACTGGTGATAGAAGTTTCATCAGAAGATCTCACTGCAATGAAGAAGACCTTGGTTTTAATGATCGCCACACAAATTCGCTTATTATATCCATGACCCTGTCTCCCCCTAGTTCAGGATAATACTAATTGAGTGGCCCTTCTATGAACTGATTGTTTTAGTCTGTCAATAATATCTGATGCAGATCTCATAAAGCACAGCAATACTTCAGATGACGGTGGACAATCTTGATTATATGCACTCTTTCTTGTAGACCTGTAGTCCTCTCAAAGTGTACCGTCAATAAAGTGCAGTCATTGGTTAGGTTTTCTCACAACAATGCCTATATGATCATTCCAATTTAATTTGTCTGAAATTGTAATTTCTATGTATTAAGCTTAATTGATAGCCTTTAGATTGAGATATTGTGAAACAGAAATTTAGCAGGTATCCCCTTGTACTCTTGTGCATGTTCTCATTTCTCCTTATTGAGACACAATTGCCACTCTTCACACCATACAAATATCGTATAAATCATTTTGCAATTCGTATTGATCATCTGACAAGTGTGCTAGATGGTAAATGAAAGGATCATCTGCTAACAATCTAAGAGGACTGCTCAGATTGTTTCCTAAATCATTTGTGTAAATCAGGAAGAGCAGAGGGCCTATAACAGTCCAGTGGCTCACCATAAATTATTATGGCCTATGACCTTTCTGACAGGAAATCATGAATCCAGTGCATAACTAAGATTTGACACATAACTATGCAATTTTATTAGAAGTTGTGTCTAAGGAATAGTGTCGAAAGCCGTCTGGAAGACTAAAAATATGACACCACTTTGGATCCCCCCGTCAGTCTCAATTGTTACATTATGGAACTAAAGTGTGGATGTGTTGCCTTGCTTAACGAGAAAAACATTTTCTGAATCCATGCTGACTGTGTATCAACAGATTGTTTTCCCAGAGCAAATGGGTGTGTTGATGATGAAGTTGTTGTTGTTGTTGTTGTTGTTGTTGTTGTTGTTGTTGTTGTCTTCAGTATTGAGTCTGGTTTGATGCAGCTCTCCAAGCTACCCTATACTGTGCAAGTTTCTTCATCTCCCAGTACCTACTGCAACCTAAATCCTTCTGAATCTGCTCAGTGTATTCATCTCTTGGTCTCCCTCTACAATTTTTACCCTCCACGCTGCCCTCCAATGTTAAATTTGTGATCCCTTGTTGCCACAGAACATGTCCTACCAACAGTCCCTTCTTATTGTCAAGTTATGCCACAAACTCCTCTTCTCCCCAATTCTATTCAATACCTATTCATTAGTTACGTGATCTACGCATCTAATCTTCAGCATTTTTCTGTAGCACCACATTTTGAAAGCTTCTATTCTCTTCCTGTCCAAACTATTTATCGTCCATGTTTCACTTCCATACGTGGCTACACTCCATACAAATACTTTCAGAAATGACTTCATGACACTTAAATCTACACTCGATGTTAACAAATTTCTCTTCTTGCCATTGCCAGTTTACATTTTATAATCTTCTCTACTTCGGCCATCATCAGTAATTTTGCTCCCCAAATAGCAAAACTCTTTCACTACTTTGTGTCTCATTTCGTAATCTAATTCCCTCAGCATCACCCGACTTAATTAGACTACATTCCATTATCTTTGTTTTGCTTTTGTTGATGTTCATCTTATATCCCCCTTTCAAGACACTGTCCATTCCGTTCAGCTGCTCTTCCAGGTCCTCTGATGTGTCTGACAGAATTACAATGTCATCGGCGAACCTCAGCACTTTTATTTCTTCTCCATGGATTTTAATACCTACTCCGAATTTTTCTTTTCTTTCCTTTACTGCTTTCTCAATATACAGATTGAATAACATTAGGGAGAGGCTACAACCCTGTCTCACTCCCTTCCCAACCATTGCTTCCCTTCCATGTACCTCGACTCTAATACCTGCTATCTGATTTCTGTACAAATTGTAAATAGCCTGTTGCTCCCAGTATTTTACCCCTGCCACCATTAGAATTTGAAAGAGAGTATTCCAGTCAACATTGTCAAAAGCTTTCTCGAAGTCTACAAATGCTAGAAATGTAGGTTTGCGTTTCCTTAATCTTTCTTCTAAGATAAGTCGTAAGGTCAGTATTGCCTCACGTGTTTCAATATTTCTACGGAATTCAAACTGATCTTCCCCGACGTCGGCTTCTACCAGTTTTTCCATTCGTCTAATTATGGAGTTATTGTGTAAGCATACTCTGAAACAAACCTGAGTGGCATACAATCCCGACCAGAAGCATTCTTTATTAAGTAATGTAAGCTGCTTCTCAACATTGATAAAACCTGCTACCAAGTTAGTCATGTTCGCATTCATTCTTGATTTGAATACTGGAATATATTCTTGGTTTTTGAAATTCTTTCAGCAAAGCAAACTATGCTTTCTGTAACTCAGCTTTAGTCTCACTTCATCAGTAACATCACTATTGTTATCGCACAGTGGAGGTATTGATTCCTTGTTGGTGTTGTTGTACTTTACATAGGACCAAGATCTCTATCGATTCTTCTAGTTTTAAGGCCAGTTTCATTGTGGAACTTACTAAAAGCCTCTTACACTGGGATTTTACATTGTTTTACATTTGGCATTCATTTCTTCATAGCTTCTGTAATAGTGTTCCAATCTGTTTTGTGTACTATGTGGGACCTCATATTAATTTATTTTGTACATAGCCCTCAACTGCCATTGTTTCCATTCATTTGTATACATGATCTCTGGCCTAGGCCTACATAGTCAGATCAGATGGAGTTCAGGCTGCCTCTGAAAAAGGTGTCAAGTGCATTTTAACTGTGTTTCTGTATGTATACTTTACGTTTATTTTTGTGTGTTTGGATCTTACAACATTTAGTCTCACTACAATAAGCGTGTGGACACTAACCCGTGTATCCATCGTAATGCTCCCTATTTGCTCATTATTATTTGTTGCTAAGTAGTCAACAATGCTTTTGCAATAATTTACAATTAATGTGGGCACCTGCACTAATAATTATTGCTGTAAATACTTCTCTGAGAAAGCTTTTGGTATGATGTCAGATGACATACCTAAAATCGACTTGCGACATGTATTTTAGCCAACATATGGAGGCTAGATTGAAGTCATCATCAACTGTGTTTATATGACTGGGGTACCTATTTGGAATGGCTAAGCTCTTCTTTGAGCTGTTCAGCAACTCATTCAGGTGGTTGGTTAAACAATGTATGTACGCTTCAGTGCTTTCTATTAGCGATTGGTGTTCTGGATCTTTCCCAACACTGCTACAGTAATTTACAGTTACAATACCAACTGCATCTAAAACTACCTTCATCCTGTTTTTGCCTTGCACTGTTTTAAACTGTCAACCATTCTGTAGCTTACTGAGACCCTCTAATATAGTAAGACAGCCATTCACCACAACACAGCCCCCACTATCCGAGTAGGCCCTCCTGTGTGTAGTGGTCCCCTGACATATTAACCATAACCCAGGAAACACACCACCGTAAGGCGCAAGTCAGAGAATCTGCAGACTGAGTGCAGGACTGTCATAGCCCCTGATACAGAGCTGAATTGGTGGTATGTTACAAAAGACCATGGTCAATTCTGTCATAATGCTATTGATAGTGAGCTCCACCTTCAAATAGCAAGACATGCAATCTTTACCATATCAGCTAGCCACCAAAAAGCAGACGTACTGTGTGTGTTGCTTTGGATCAGATCAGTGTTAGTACCATCATGAGCCACCGTCTGCGATTGGCAAAAACCTCTGTTCGCCATGGCATCCAGAAGCACCTATTCCACATCAGGAATAAGTAATCCTGAACTTCCATATAGGCTTGACCAGAGTTTTGCAACATTAGTTGGTCCGGTCCTAGTGTTATATTGCATCCTCAGTCATTGCCACATTTCTTCACTGTAATAGGTCTTCAGCAGTCCCATAAACATTTTATCCAGTGGCTGGATCCTACAGGTGCAGTGAGAGGGGAGTCTAACTAAGTGAACATGATGAATCCTACTTGCAGATAAGAGCCTCAATGCTGGTAGCACAGTTCAACATGCTAATTTCATTGTTGCTGCCTCCTTCTCTGACTTAGCCAACCAAAAGTGTCACCCAAGGGACATTGTGGCAGCTTTAAAACATTGCATTTTCTATTCCCCACTAAGTTAACAGCCATTTGATCATAATCCAGTTTCTTTTGTTGCTGTTGGTCCTGCGACACAAATGTCTTTTGACTGCTACTAGAATCCCCATGTTATTTGTTAGCTCAGTAATACCCAGACTATATTTTACTGTAACATCCAGAAACCGCTTTGAACACAAGAATTAAGATTTAAACATCCATGTGAACATCAAGGGGGTTACGAAATACTTGGAAGCCAGACTGTTTCATCATTCTTTGGATGAATAACTTGTAGAGCTTTCATGGGGAGTTACAAAATTGACTTGCTTTATTAAATTACTATATGACCAACTTCTGCTCCTCAAGGACCTCTCACCTATAAATACTTTTTCAGTGTATATTGTAAATAGTCAGCCAGCCACATACACCCCTGTGTCTCCTAGTTTTCCTCTTGTGTCGGTTGTGTTTTAATTGACACTTCTTAACATCTCCCGACTTCCACATTTTTTTCATGTGGTTGAGCACCTGTGGTTGAGCCCACAAACACGCATATGTACCATACCGCACCTGTATCAATCAGCGGCTGAATGGGGCAGCGAAAGGAAGAGTGGCTAATGTACAGCATCGGGGTCTCCCAGCTCTTGCATCTGTTAGAGCTGCTGCCACTCTGCTGATGATGCAAGAAAGTCAGTTACTCACTGATCCATCCATCCATCCATCCATCCATCGATTTCACTTCTTCAGTTAGTAGTATTGCCTATGATGTATACTGTGTGGGAATTGTCTATAACAAAGAATTGGAGTGATGGATGACATAGGAGAAGACGCGCATAGAAATAGATGAAGAAAGATCGTCAGAACAGGACTGACAGACTGACTCCAGTTTAAATACTGTACAGTGAAACAGTCCTCCGCCAACCAGCTTTCAGAGGTTATTTAAGGTTACCTTTTCAGTATTTTGGCATAAGGGGTCTGCACTCTCCAGTAACTCATTTGAGAGTTATTGCATTCCATTTGCTTTCATGCCAGATTAGCTCAGTATCTGTATTGCACTAAAAATATCACAACACTGCCAATGCTGAAGACGTGTGCTGTGCATTTTGTTTACTAACAACTCCTGTCACATCCATTAACAGTATTCTCTGCTCACAACACAATGCCCACCTTACACATCAACCTTGAGCTCACAACCTCCAGGGACTCGGTGCTCTTTGGTGGGTTCATGCTTGGCTACCACAGGCTCCCAGCCTTTGCAGCATCTTTTCCCTTTTGTGCTGCATGTCTGTCATGTTAGTATCATTTTTCCCTTTCCTTGCAGAACATGTCTGGTGTTTTTTTTTTTGGGAATGTTGCACACTGTCCATAGCTGACATACAGTCTCACCACTGGTTTTCATGCGCATTTTCCTTCCTTCATTCACCTTCTCCTATCATTCTTCCTCTTCAATATTTAAGGCTCCTCTTTGTCCTTCTTCCTCCCTTTGTCCACGCGAAGGCCAGTCAATGCATCTAAAATGTTGTAGGTGACTGGGTAACATGTAATTCTCAGCCTTGGGCCAACTGGTAATGTTTGTATGTACCACCTGGTGCAGGCCAGGCCCAGAGAGGGGCGATTGCCTGAACTGCTACCTTCCTAAATTGCTGATTGTTCACTCCTAAGTCACATGTACCAAACACCTGGCACAGGGACCAATCACCTAAGGCTGCTGTGTGCCCATTTGAAAGGGGCACCCAGTTGGAAGGAGCAAGCCATCAGACATGCTGGCAGTCACGGGAGATTTCCTCGAAGTGAGCCAATTATCATCTTTGCAGTCCACGTCTACCAAACATAAATGGAATGAAGCTCCCAATTCAAAGACCCTCCCAGCTGCATCACAGTGCTGCTCAACAGTCTAACAGAGGCCTAAATCCAAATGTATGTCTGATGAGGGTGGCATGTCAGTCCATCGGGTGACAAAAAAAGGTAGATGACTCCTTAGTGCCCACAAGCAATATTTTTCTCATCTTTGTTACAGTGGGAGAATCTGTCCAGGATCAAAGCAGGCTATGATGTTATCACAGTCTGACTGTACATTATGAACCTGAAGTGTTGCTCCCAGTGTCATCATTTCAACCACACTTTACAGTTGTTGACAAGTGGCAAACTGTGTAACTTGATGTAGGGAAGCTAATCACCTTGCTGCTGCATCTACTGCAATGGTTATCATGCCACCTCCTGTTGTAATTATCTGTTATGTTTTGATGAGCAGCTGTCTAGGAGATCTGGGTAAAGGAAAAAGTTCCTTACACGGTCACTCGCAAGTTACTGGCTAGTTAAAAACCCTGTGTGCTACTGTCAGGCACTTATAATGTGGTTCTTGCTTCATCTTGCTCCATGAAGGACATGGCCGTGCAGACATGTGAGCTCAAATACATCGCGGAGATTGTGAAATCTCCCATTGTCATGGTAGTATCACCATCCCCTTGTCCAGCTGTGCAACAAGCCATCAAACCCTCGCCACAACGGGAGATGTCACCAGATACATAACTGACCTGCTGGAAAGGACAGATGAAATACTCCCATGAAGACTTCCTATCTCCTTTCAGTCAACCAACATCTAAGACATCCTCTGCCAACTGGAAAGGCTCAAGAAATCCAACAAAGGCAAACGGTCTTCTCCTAAACTGACTCGGAGATACTCTTCGATGGTGTCATCATGTACTACCTTCACCTGGCCAGCCTCTGTGCCACCATAGGATGGAGGTGAAACCCCTTGACTTTTATCCTCATCATGATTGTCCTTACAATGATCAACACTTCCCGAATTGTGATGCCAGGTAGAATATCTTACGAACATTATCCGTATCACTGCAGAACGTTCTGTTCCCTGCTCTTTGTCTATACAATGCATGTTCAACACCTTAGGTCATCATTTTGTGGAAATTTCAAGCTCTTCCCACTGTCACCCGGCCTTCTTCCATCAGAAATGAATGGAGGTGGCTCAAGTGATACCCTTCCCTTCTCTGAATTGTGAGGCACAGTACTGCCTATGATATGAGAGCAATACTCTCTTGTGGACAACCAGAATGCACGTTTCCCAGTCACTGGTGGGAAGCCATTGACATACCCATACCTAAGCCCGGTAAGGACAAACACATTCTTTCTAGTTATCACCCAATTTCTCTTGCCAGATTCGTTTGCAAGGTGATGCAGCATATGTTTTATGCCTGGGTGGTATGTTGGGAATCTCGCAATTTACTAACCACTGCACAGAGTGGATATCGAGGACGCTGTTCTGCAATTCACCATCTCGTCACTACGTCCACCCGTGTTATGAATGGTTTCCTGCAGAAATCCCAGATTATGGCCATGTTTTATGATTTGGAGAAAACCTAAGACACCTGCTCCATGCCTGAAAAATTCCTCAAGGAAATAGTTCAGGCTGCCATGGACGTCCCGTGTGTAGAGAGTGCACAGGATACCAAAGACTGAGTTTTCAAGGCCCAAGTGTCCTCTCCCTTGTCAATCACCTTTATTCCTGAAGATTGTGTTCCTAAGTATTCCTTCCTCAGTGACTGTACCTTTGTGTATACTGATGGTTCTCAGATTGACCGTGGTGTTGGGTACACCATTGTCATTGGTGGCAACGTCTTTAGTTATTGGCTTCTGGTGCACTGCTCAGTATTTACAGCGTAGTTTTCACCCTGTATCAGGCCACTGAATACATTTGGCGACACAGGCTTTTTAGATGTGTCAGACACTGTCGGCACCCTTGAAAGCCTCTGTGGGCTGTACACCACCCATCCCTTAGTGCAATCGTTCCAGGAAAACTGTCATTTGATCACTCGTGGTAGAGCCACTGAGATGTTCATGTGGGTTCATGCCCATGTCGGTGTGGCAGGAAACAAAGCTACTGATACTGGTGTCAAGGGTGCAGTAATTTTACCTCAGCCCATTGGTTCATAAATTCCCTCTAATGATTACTGTGTTGCCATCTGTCAGGAGGTGGTGTCACTTTAGCTTGACTGGTTCTCCATTCAATGGAATAAGCTCTGGGTTATTAAGCTTCTCCCTGTGGCTTGGACAAACTCCTGTCAGCCCTCCCTTCATGAGGTCATTTTATCTAGGCTGCGTACTTTGCACTGACTTTTCAGCCTTCGCCATTTGTTAAGTGGCGCTCCCCCAGCATGTTGTGGACATTGGGTGCAATGTTAAAATGTCAGGCATTTCCTGGCAGAATGGTGTTTTTTTTAATAGTTTGTGTGCCTGTTTGAGTTTTCCATCTAAATTATCGCCCGTTTTAGCGAACGACAAGCGCGCTGTTGACCGCGTGTTGCTTTTTATCCATAAAAGCAATATGGCGAAGACCATGTAATTTTTATTTCAGGACCTCCATTACTCTATGGCATACATTATACACTTTTCTCCACGTCTTTGTTTTAGCATTCTTCTGTTCCATCGATTGTGAATAGTGTAGTCATTTCTACCTCCTCTCTTAGTCTTCATGTTGTATAGTTCTGATATGGGCGCATATCATTATAGTTGCTTTTGCACCCAAATACAAAACAAAAGAAAAGGAAACAAACACCACACAAACTAATGTGTAGAAAGCAGGAGTTTCGAAATCAGAATGAAAGATGGAATTTCCATTTGTGCATGACAGCAGGGGGACTGAAACTCGTGCAGGGACTTCTGGAAACGCAATTCTGGTATGCTCTTAGGCGATTTGAAGTGCTCCACGTTTTTCAGTCCAATGTGTGTATCTCATTGTGTGATTTTTTTTTCTTGTCCTCCGTATGTGATTAGGACTTCTGCATCTTACAGTCTCCAAATTGAACTGTTAATATGTTGCTTGTGTTGAGCGTGAGATTCATTTACATCTGTTAGAGAGAAAATGATAGTGTGTATGGTGAACTTGATGAAAGTCATGGCAGTAAGAAAGCAAATACTGGATTGGTGTATATGTTCATATCATTTTTCCAATTTAGATAAACACAAGACACACACATAAGAGATTTGTCACCACTAATGTGTTGTTCTTCACTATTTACAACAGTCTGCCAAAACTGGGAGA
The DNA here is from genome assembly GCF_021461395.2 of Schistocerca americana. Taxonomy (NCBI): domain Eukaryota; kingdom Metazoa; phylum Arthropoda; class Insecta; order Orthoptera; family Acrididae; genus Schistocerca; species Schistocerca americana. The sequence continues at coordinate 31,975,582 of NC_060128.1, forward strand.
ACTTTACTATTCTGTGACTAGAAATCGTGTGGTTTTGAGGCAAAGAACTCACCAATCCATGTTCACAGTGCCTTTTCATCCAGAAAGAAAGGAAGTAAGTTTCTTAAAGGTTGTTATGCAGAGAGCAAAAAAGGTGAAAATCTGAGTGCACAAGATTAAGTGAACCACATTGGTCTGGAATGACTTCTAAAATAAACTCGTGTACAATATTTTTTGTCAGTCTAGCAGAATGATAGAGGCTGCTATAATGGAGCAGCATCACTTCATAAAGTCTTCCTGGTCATTGTTCTTGGACTGCATCTGCAAGAAGTCAAAGTTGTTTAAAATGAATGTATTTTCTTTGTGAATCTTTTGATGTGTGCAGATCTTTGTATGGGGAGTTGCTGCTTTGTCTGGACGCAATCATTCCTTGCTTTTCCTTGTGTTAGCATACACACACCATTTCTCAAGGCCAGTGACAATACAGGATAGGAATCATTGGTGTTCTTAATGAACCACTAGAATCCGATCAAGCAGTGAGACACAGATGTACCCCTGCCGGTTTTTGTGATTTTGGCTTGGAGCACACGATACCTGTAAAAACAGTTTTTGAATATTCCCCTTTTGCATGCAAATGTAACATATGGTAAAATGATCACACTTAATCGTATTTCCCTGTTCTCAAGTACACTGATGTAGTTCATCGTGGGTTAAGGTGCCTTTAACTGAAAAAATGACAATATATAAACTTGACAAGCAATGGTGAACCTCAAATAAAAAATAAGCAATAAATAAATTCATAGCAATTGGAATAACAACATGCAAAACACAAAAGCTACAAAATTATACCCCAACCTAATACCTATTAAGTCATGGTGTGAAGGCATAAGTACAATACAGTTTAGAGACCATAAACAAGTTTTCCAGTTGGAGCTCCTACATACCATGCACTAGGCTTTTGTCTGCATGTGATAAAGGTGTTGGACAGAGGTCAGGGTTCTCGGGTGGGGGCACACAACAGCTGAACAGCACACTACCCAAATCAGCACATATACCAACACACTATACATTAGTGATGGCAAAGGTACAGTAGTGTGTATGTTACTGCAAACTCTCATTGCTTTGGGGGAAAAGTGACCAGATGCCAGCACCTCTGTGGTGCACTAAAGTTGACACATCCATAGTTTTGAAGCGGTCATGACAGGTGTCAACAGTTCCCATTTTGTGTGAACTGCTGAGTGGGAATGAAAGTCGTGTGTGCAGAGATGCACATTTGCTGGCCTCCTCCATGAGAGTGGTACTGTGAACTGGAAAGCTGCAGTGTCTGGTCTTTTAATGGAACCTGGAGGGAGACCATACCCCAGTCAGTTTGGGAAAAGGATTAGTGCAATTTTGCAAGTAACTCATCAGCTCGTGGCAGAAGGTATGTGCAGATAACATGACTGTGATAAATTTCATGTCTCCACAAAGTTGGAGGTGACACACCTGTTTATTTATTTATTTAATGATCGAAAAAAAATAAACAAAAATAATCATGTAGCCCACTCACTTGTCTAAAGCAGTTGAATTATGCCTGGTGACTCGAGAGATTCAGTTGTACTCATTCATGTAAGGACATGAAAAAAATGCAGTCAAGCCAAATTGTTACACTGATGTGTGCTATGAAGTTGTTCACACACCATAATCGCACAGAAAACAAATCCAAAAATTCAGAACACAATTAATCTAGGTCTTGATAAGGAACCAGATCTGACAAAAGATACATATTTTAATTTATAGAAAATTCAAAAGTAACAAAAGCATGGAACCCAAACAAATTTTTGGTGTCAGTATCATTAATAACCAAATACACATCTGCAGTCCGTTCAACGACATGAGCTGTGGTGGACAGAAACAGAGTGAGAATTGTAATATGCTGCTCGTTTGTAGCTTAGCACATGGCATTTGATGGTTGCTGACGGAGGGAGCTGATTTGTGTGAGAGTCTGAGAGCTGAGGAGTGGAACAGTTGATATGGTGTTCACTTTTGGAGATAACGGTTTCTTCAGTGCAAACACTTAAATAAAAAGTTCATTCTAACCTGTAGACAATAATGAAATGGAATGAATGTCAAGGTCCATTCATATTGAGGAAGGCTGGGTGTGACAAATTGAAGCCATGTAGTTTTTGTTGTCCCACAACTCTCACCATCTGGGGGGCAAGCAGCCTCCTCACGCCACACAAAGTGAGAGGGATTTGTTGCAAGTGCCACACGGTTTCCTTGTCAGCATCATCATTGGGTTTATCCATCTCAGCTAGGCTTCCCAGCTTGAGCAGCTATGTCTTCATCTTGTGCCATGTGCAGAAATTGTTCACTGTAAATGGTGACGTTGCCTGGTTCTTCCATTTGGTAGGCTACTGCATGGGGGACTTGGACAATGACCAGTATTAAAAAGTTTTCTGCAGACAGATCTTCACTTCAAAGGGTTCTCTGATGAATATCCTTATTCGGCACTAGGCAGATGATCATATCGTCAACTGCAAATTCTGCGGTAGATTCTGTGGAGCTCTTAGGAACAAAGTGACACTTAGGGCCCTCAAACCCTTCAGCTCTGCTACCTAATCCTGATAAGACTGATGTTACTGCCTGCGTTACTGGTAAAACTCTACACAAGTGACACTGATGTGAATGCGCTCGTGGCTATAAGGTGATGACAAACTACAAGTTTCATCAAAAGTGTGAGGCCAGTTCATTTAAAGCACAACTACTGTTGAACACATGGCAGGAATCCCCATCAAACCCTAAAGTTTGTGTTTCAATTATCCTGAATGCAATGAAAACTGGCTACACCGACACCTCATGTTTCACTTCTTCAGCAGAGTCGTCATACGACATAAACCATCGTGGGTAGCACCTGTGATGGTGGAACCTGAACCATCAACGTAGCCACTAGTTTTTCCAAGGTGGCTATAGTAAATTGCTGGTGCCAGACAAGTGGTAGAGGTACCACATTTGTAGGTAAGATGCAAGAAGAAAGTCACACAAACTGAGTGTTTGAAGGTTGTACTTGGTTACACTTGTTTCCCAACTCTGGACCCAATAAAACGTGTGGCTGTTAGAAATGGTCTAGTTAGTGAGTAAGGACGTGTCAGCAT